>NC_059202.1:44727816-45027816 GCF_020615455.1 Coregonus clupeaformis
TGTGGATAGAAGCTGTTCAGGGTCCTGTTGGTTCTAGTGTTGGTGCAGCGGCAGTGGTGCAGTCATGTTACACACCATCAAAGACTCTCTGCTCCCAATTTGAAAAGGCATTTTGTGTTTGCTTCGGTGGATCAGCCATGCTGCAGTAACAACATTAAGGAGTCACTCTTCCCCTCCTCCAGCTCCCCACCACCACTTCCACCACCACCTCAGAGCCTGAGCAACTTTGCCACATTGTTTGTAGCTAGTACAGTTGTTTATTTGCCCCTGGCTGATGCCAGCTCCTCTCTCCCGGCTTTTGGTGATTGAAGTAAAAAAGCACAAAAGTAAAAGGGGGCTTTCAACGCGCCTCCTCCTCAGCCCCTCTCACTTCCTCACCCTAACCCCAACGTGTGGCTGTGTCTTCTGCCATGGCTCCATCCCCCCTGGATGCGATGAGACACTGTTGCATTCCTCCCGCCTCTGAAACACACAGCAGGATTTGCCGCAAATCTCCCACTTTTTTTCTGGAACGAATGCCACAGAGTCTTTTTTCTTATATATATGTATTATTTTTGTAATTTTACCAAAATGTTCTCCCCAATTGGTAGTTACGATCTTGTCTCATCACTGCAACTCCCCAATGGGCTCGGCAGAGGCAAAGGTTGAGACATGCGTTCTACAAAACATGACCCGCCAAGCCGTGTTGCTTCTTAACACACTGCTCGCTTAACCCGGAAGCCAGCCACACCAACGTGTCGGAGGAAACACTGTTCAACTGACGATCGAAGTCAGCTTGCAGGCGCCCGGGTCGCCACAAGGAGTCACTAGAGCATGATGAGCCAAGGAAAGCCCCCGGCCAAACCCTCCCCTAACCCGGATAGCGCTGGGCCAATTGTGTGCCGCCCTATTGGGCTCCCGGTCACGTCTGGCTGTGACAGCCTGGGATCGAACCCCATGCTGTATTGGCGCCTCAGCACTGCAATACAGTGCCTTAGACCGCTGCGTCACTCTGAAGGCCCACACAGTCTTTTTGTTGTTGTTTGTTTTTCTCGTTTATTTTGTTTCAAAGCTTAACAGGATCTTGCAGTATGTCTAAATGAGTCTTTCATAACACTGTCTAAACATATTTCAGATAGAACAAAAATCTCTCCACAGCACGATATGGTTTACATTTCCCCAGACGTACTTTCTTTGAGCTGCCTCTACCTCTACCGTAAATACTGAAGAGATTCAATGCATTTTCCCCAGTGAACTGAAAACAATGGCTTTGCATTTTAAATCACCAAATGGTTTCCCTTCCCTTGAACAAGAACCCAGTCTTCTTCTTTTTAAGCTGCCTCTCTACTGTACATATTGAAGTGATTTAACAATGGATTGGCATTACCAAAAGCTTGTAAGTCCACTGTTTTCTTCTGCCTCTACAGAAGAGATTCCCTCTCTCTTTTCCTCACTGGGAGAAACGCAATTGGTTTGCATTGTCAAGGCCAAGGGCTTTCACTTTAACCAGGGACCTTGTTCCATCGTTGCCTGGAGTAGTATTAGCTCTGCCTAGCCCACCCCTGCCCCCCTGTCTGTTTGAGGCAGGCACCACTCAGTTCTGCTGACTAGGGAACACAGGACTATTCCCTGGTTGTTCAGCTTCTCCTAACCAGATCCACTGCTGCTGCTGCTGCATACAGTGCCCTGAAAAAGTGTTTGCCCCCTTTCTGATTTTCTCAGTTTTTTCATATTTTGGACACTGAATGTTATCAGATCTTCAACCAGAACCTAATATTAGATAAAGGGAACCCAAGTAAACAAATAACACAACATATTGATACTTTTTTCATTTATTTCATAAACAAAGTTATGCAACACCCAATGCCCCTGTGTGAAAAAGTAATTACCCCCTTACACCTTTAGCTGCAATGACTGCAACCAAACGCTTCCTGTAGTTGTTGATCAGTCTCTCACATTTTGGGCCTCTCTTCCATGCAGAACTGCTTTAACTCAGCTACATTGGTGGTTTGTCGAGCATGAACTGCTCGTTTCAGGTCCTGCCACAACATCTCAATCGGGTTTAGGTCTGGACTTTGACTATAGGCCATTTCAGAACTTTACATTTGTTGCTTTTGAGCCATTCTGGACTTGCTTGTGTGTTTTGGATCATTGTCTTTCTGCATATTCCAGCTGCACTTCAGCTCACGGATGGATGGCCTGACATTCTCCTTTAGAATTATCTGATACAGAGCAGAATTCATGGTTCCTTCAATGATGGCAAGTCGTCCGGGTCCTGAGGCAGCAAAGCATCCCCAAACCATCACACTACCACTACCATGCTTGACCGTTGGTTTGAAGTTGTGGAATGCAGTGTTTGGTTTTTGCCAGACATAAGAGAGACTGATCAATAACTGCAAGAAGTGTTTGGTTGCAGTCATTGCACAACCAGTTATTGAGTGTAAGGGGGGAATTACTTTTTCACACAGGGGCATTGGGTGTTGCATAAATTTGTTAATTAAATAAATGAAAAAAGTATAAACATTTTGTTTTTATTCATGCAGGTTCCCTTGATCTATTATTGGGTTTTGGTTAAAGATCTGATAACATTCAGTGTCAGAAATATGCAAAGATTGAGAAAATCTGAAACAGGGCAAATACTTTTTCACCGCACTGTATACACATGGTACCTAAACAAACACATGCATACACACACAGTACACACACATGCACATACAGTACAGACACAGTACACTACACACAGACTTCGGCTGGTGCTGTCAAGGCAATTATCCAGGACGGAATCAATTTATGACCGTGAAATGAGAAGCAAGTGTGTCTCTGTCAATAGCGCTGAGCACTGTGTTTGGAGTGACCTGAGAAGAAATTGTAGCATATGAGTTAAGTAAATCCCCATAGAGGCGTGCGGCCAGATGCTGAGTAATGCTCTCCGCCAACTCCACAATGGGATTATATGAATATTTTCATGGGGAGAAAAAGGAACAGTAGACTTAAGTCGGAAGCTTACGTCCCCTTCACCTGCCAAGGCTGGCTCATTTGTATTGGTGACACGCAAGGTTGGGTTTTGAATTTGCATCCATTTAGTACTTGTTCCGGGTAGATGCTTTGTACTGCAACTTGGCAGGACTGGTAGGTATTGTTGTTTCAAGCCAGGTGAGGCTCTCACCCGAGCAGGTAATTATTTTGTGCTCCATCATCTGAATGTTTGTCCTCTCTCAGTGCTTTCTCTCCTCCTCTCCTTCATTACAGTGCTGTCAATACTGTGGTTTGGAGATTGGAGAGGGTGAGAAGGGCCTGAGATTCTAGTAGTACCAGGTTTCAAGTTTCAAAGTTTGTTTGTCATGTGCACAGGATACAGCAGGTGTAAAACAGTTCAGTGAAATGCTTACTTACAAAGCTCTTTCCCAACAATGCAGTATTCAATATCTATGTGAGAGGAAATAATATGAAGGAAATAATAAAGTAATAATATAGGTTAAAAAAACAAAAACAAAATGCGAAAGAAGAAAAGGAAAAAAACACAAAATGCAAGCTCAGTGCCAGTACCATCATTACAATTTGCAGGGGTACTGGAGTAATTGAGGTAGATATGTTCATGTAAAAAGTGACTTGTATCAGGATAAATACTAATGGTAATAATAATCAATACTAATTAATTTAGCAGCAGCATAAGTGGGTGTGTGAGAGGGTGTTTGTGTGTGTGTGTGTGTGTGCGCGAGCGTGTGTTTGTGTGTGTGTGTGAGAATGTGTGGCTAGAGACCTGTGGGGGAGCATAGAGTCAGTGCAGATAGTCCGTGGGAGAGGATGGGCAGCTGTTGTTAGCTGTTCAGTATTCTTATGGCTTGGGGAAAGAAGCTGTATTGGAGATGTTGGTCCGAAACCCGATGCTCCGGTACTGCCTGCCGGACGGAAGCAGCCAGAACAGTCCATGGCATGGGTGACTGGAGTCTTTGCCAATTTTTCTGGCCTTTCTCAGACAACGCCTTGAATGAATGTCCTGAATGGCACTGGGCCATACGCACCACCCTCTGTAGAGCCTTGCGGTCGAGGGCAGGAAGTCCAGGATCCTTATAGAGGGAGGTGTTCAGTCAGAGGGTCCCTAGCTTGGTGATGAGCTGGGAGAGCACTAAGGTGTTGAACGCTGAGCTGTAGTCACTGAACAGCATTCTCACATACACTGAGTTCACAAAACATAAAGGACACCTTCCTAAAACCCAGCAGTGTTGCAGTTCTTGACACAAACCTGTGCACCTACTACCATATCCCGTTCAAAGGCACTTAAATATTTTGTCTTGCCCATTCACCCTCTGAATGGCACACATACAAAATCCATGTCTCAATTGTCTCAAAGCTTAAACACCCTTCTTTAACCTGTTTCCTACACTGATTGAAGTGGACATAACAAGTGACATCATTAAGGGATCATAGCTTTCACCTGGATTCACCTGGTCAGTCTATGTCATGGAAAGAGCAGGTGTCCTTAATGTTTTGTACACTCAGTGTAGGTATTCCTCTTGTAGGGGTGTGCCGATCTTGTCATACTCATATTCGTATCCATTTTATCACACTTGATACTCGTAATTGGATTTACTCGTGATCGGAAAACCCGGAAGTGCTTTTTTAATGCCGGCAAAGCCTATACCTCAAGTGCACATTACTGCGCTATCACTCAGACTTCATCTCAGAGTGCATCGTTATGTTCCTTCGCTCATTCACACACATTGTTCAAAGGTAAACGACCCCGACAGATCAAAAAAACACATGATTTACTTGCCTAGTCCTATGCAGTTATCAAAGAAATAGGCTAATGGGCTACTACTACCTGCATTCATTCCAGACACATATTTAGATGAAGGTAGACTAATTCGCTTGCCCCATATATTGTTTCACTTTCGAGAGGAGCAAAACTTTTCTCTCCTGACACTTATGCCGCAACATTTGTACAATCAAAATAAACAATCTACATTTGTAATTTTATTTTCTAATGATCTGTCACTCTGTAAACATGCCTGGGCAAGAATAAATAATAATAGCAAGCAAGCATGGGCTTGAATCATGACGACAGACATCGTCAGCAAGGGAATAATTATACCGACAGACAAAGTAGGCCTACTAAACAGCGCCAAGTAGACAGACAAAAACAACCATGTGGCCTCAGCAAAGTCGACAGGAAATAACTACACTGAACAAAAATATGAACGCAACATGTAAAGTGTTGGTCCCATGTTTCATGAGCTGAAATAAAATATCCCCGAAATGTTCCATACGCACAAAAAGCTTATTTCTCTCAAATTTGATGCACAAATTTGTTTACATCTTAGTGAGCATTTCTCCTTTGCCAAGATAATCCATCCACCTGACAGGTGTGGCATATCAAGAAGCTGATTAATTTAAACAGCATGATCATTACACAGATGCACCTTGTGGCAGGGCCAATAAAAGGCCACTCTAAAATTTGCAGTTTTGTCACACAACACAATGCCACAGATGTCTCATGTTTTGAGGGAGCGTGCAATTGGCATGCTGACTGCAGGAATGTCCACCAGAGCTGTTGCCAGAGAATTTAATGTTAATTTCTTTACTATAAGCCACCTCCAACGTTGTTTTAGAGAATTTGGCAGTACGTCCAACCGGCCTCACAACTGCAGACCACATGTATGGCGTCATGTGGGCGAGCGGTTTGCTGATGTCAACGTTGTGAACAGAGTGCCCCATGGTGGAGTTATGGTATGGGCAGGCATAAGCTACGGACAACGAACCCAATTGCATTTTATCAATGGCAATTTGAATGCACAGAGATACCGTGACGAGATCCTGAGGCCCATTGTCGTGCCATTCATCCGCTGCCATAACCCCATGTTTCAGCATGATAATGCACGGCCCCATATTGCAAGGATCTGTACACAATTCCTGGAAGCTGAACATTTTCCAGTTCTTCCATGGCCTGCATACTCACCAGACATGTCACCCATTGAGCATTTTTGGGATGCTCTGGATCGACGTGTACAACAGCGTGTTCCAGTTCCTCCCAATATCCAGCAAATTGGGGACAACGTTCCACAGGCCACAATCAACAGGCTGATCAACTCTATGCGAAGGAGATATGTCGCGCTGCATGAGGCAAATGGTGGTCACACCAGATACTGGCTGGTTTTCTGATCCACGCCCCTACCTTTTTTTTAAGGTGTCTGTGATCAACAGATGCATATCTGTATTCCCAGTCATGTGAAATCCATAGATTAGGGCATAATTAATTTATTTCAATTGACTGATTTCCTAATGAACTTTAACTCAGTAAAACCTTTGAAATTGTTGCATGTTGCGTTTATATTTTTGTTCAGTATATAAAAGCCTCCTTAATGTTTCTATCTGTAAAACTGATGAAGGCTAAGGACTGAAATGCGTTGGTTTATACTAACAATAAAGACGCACTTTTATCAACTTCCGCTGTCCACCAAGAGTTTCTGAATTTCCTCTTCACTCTCACAGGTGAGTTAAAATCAGTAGAGGCTGCTGATGGGAGGACGGCTCATAATAATGGCTTGAACGGAGCGAATGGAATGGCATCAAACATTAGAAACTATGTGTTTGATACCATTCCAACCATTCCGCTCCAGCCATTACCACAAGTCCGTCCTCCCCAATTAAGGTGCCACCAACCTCCTGTGGTTAAAATGATACAATGTATCGACTTTGATTGCGATGGTCACCGCTCAAAGTATACAAATGTAACAGCCAGAGCTAACCGGACACTAGCCCATTCATAAACGGTAATGCTAAACATATACCGTCTATTCACAAACCTGTCTGCCAACCAGGGCAAATGCACCGACGCTCCGACAAAGCTCTTTCTAAACATTGATACACCTTGCTTTCAATATGGTTTTGGAAACATTTGGAACTTAAAGCTGCAATATGTAACTTTTTGGGCGACCAGACCAAACTATCATAGAAATGTGAGTTATAGATCTGTCATTCTCTTTGAAAGCAAGTGTAAGAAGTGGTAGATCTGTTCTATGTGCACTATTTCTATGCTTCCCATACTTAGGTTTTGTTTTTGCATCTTTCACTTTCGATTTTGTACACCAGCTTCAAACAGCTGAAAATACAATGTTTTTGATAATTGAAAATATATTTCACAGCGGTTTAGATGGTACAATGATTCTCTACACCAGAGTTTCGCAAACTCGGTCGCAAACTATCATCTTATCTACCAACATAGACAGGGCTCTAACTCCTCTAGCTCCACAATGAGATAGGGTGCAGGCCAGGCAGCAGGCTTTTAGCCAGCCTGCCAGCTTAGTGGAGTCTGTCACTAGCACAGTCAGTGTAGTCAGCTCAGCTATCCCCATTGAGACCGTGTCTGTGCCTCGATCTAGGTTGAGCAAAACTAAACATGGCGGTTTTTGCCTTAGCAATCTCACTGCAATAAAGACCTCCTCCATTCCTGTCATTATTGAAAGAGATTGTGATATCTCACATCTCAAAATAGGGCTACTTAATGTTAGATCCCTCACTTCCAAGGCAGTTATGGTCAATGAACTAATCACTGATCATAATCTTGATGTGATTGGCCTGACTGAAACATGGCTTAAGGCTGATGAATTTACTGTGTTAAATGAGGC
Organism: Coregonus clupeaformis; assembly: GCF_020615455.1. Taxonomy (NCBI): domain Eukaryota; kingdom Metazoa; phylum Chordata; class Actinopteri; order Salmoniformes; family Salmonidae; genus Coregonus; species Coregonus clupeaformis. Next base: position 44,735,421 of record NC_059202.1, read on the forward strand.
CTCTCCTCCTGGTTACACTAGTGACCATATCCCCCGTGCATCCCGCAAAGGCGGAGGTGTTGCTAACATTTACCATAAATGACTGCGTTTTCGTCTTTTGAGCTTCTAGTCATGAAATCAAATCAAATCAAATCAAATTGTATTGGCCACATGCGCCGAATACAACAGGTGCAGACATTACAGTGAAATGCTTACTTACAGCCCTTAACCAACAGTGCATTTATTTTTAATAAAAAAGTAAAATAAACAAACAACAAAAAAAGTGTTGAGAAAAAAAGTTAAATAAAATAACAGTAGGGAGGCTATATACAGTGGGGGAAAAAAGTATTTAGTCAGCCACCAATTGTGCAAGTTCTCCCACTTAAAAAGATGAGAGAGGCCTGTAATTTTCATAATAGGTACACGTCAACTATGACAGACAAAATGAGAAAAGAAAATCCAGAAAATCACATTGTAGGATCTTTTATGAATTTATTTGCAAATTATGGTGGAAAATACGTTTCTCAATACTTTGTTATATACCCTTTGTTGGCAATGACACAAGTCAAACGTTTTCTGTAAGTCTTCACAAGGTTTTCACACACTGTTGCTGGTATTTTGGCCCATTCCTTCATGCAGATCTCCTCTAGAGCAGTGATGTTTTGGGGCTGTCGCTGGGCAACACGGACTTTCAACTCCCTCCAAAGATTTTCTATGGGGTTGAGATCTGGAGACTGGCTAGGCCACTCCAGGACCTTGAAATGCTTCTTACGAAGCCACTCCTTCGTTGCCCGGGCGGTGTGTTTGGGATCATTGTCATGCTGAAAGACCCAGCCACGTTTCATCTTCAATGCCCTTGCTGATGGAAGGAGGTTTTCACTCAAAATCTCACGATACATGGCCCCATTCATTCTTTCCTTTACACAGATCAGTCGTCCTGGTCCCTTTGCAGAAAAACAGCCCCAAAACATGATGTTTCCACCCTCATGCTTCACAGTAGGTATGGTGTTATTTGGATGCAACTCAGCATTCTTTGTCCTCCAAACACGACGAGTTGAGTTTTTACCAAAAAGTTATATTTTGGTTTCATCTGACCATATGACATTCTCCCAATCCTCTTCTGGATCATCCAAATGCACTCTAGCAAACTTCAGACGGGCCTGGACATGTACTGGCTTAAGCAGGGGGACACGTCTGGCACTGCAGGATTTGAGTCCCTGGCGGCGTAGTGTGTTACTGATGGTAGGCTTTGTTACTTTGGTCCCAGCTCTCTGCAGGTCATTCACTAGGTCCCCCCGTGTGGTTCTGGGATTTTTGCTCACCGTTCTTGTGATCATTTTGACCCCACGGGGTGAGATCTTGCGTGGAGCCCCAGATCGAGGGAGATTATCAGTGGTCTTGTATGTCTTCCATTTCCTAATAATTGCTCCCACAGTTGATTTCTTCAAACCAAGCTGCTTACCTATTGCAGATTCAGTCTTCCCAGCCTGGTGCAGGTCTACAATTTTGTTTCTGGTGTCCTTTGACAGCTCTTTGGTCTTGGCCATAGTGGAGTTTGGAGTGTGACTGTTTGAGGTTGTGGACAGGTGTCTTTTATACTGATAACAAGTTCAAACAGGTGCCATTAATACAGGTAACGAGTGGAGGACAGAGGAGCCTCTTAAAGAAGAAGTTACAGGTCTGTGAGAGCCAGAAATCTTGCTTGTTTGTAGGTGACCAAATACTTATTTTCCACCATAATTTGCAAATAAATTCATTAAAAATACTACAATGTGATTTTCTGGATTTTTTTTCTCAATTTGTCTGTCATAGTTGACGTGTACCTATGATGAAAATTACAGGCCTCTCTCATCTTTTTAAGTGGGAGAACTTGCACAATTGGTGGCTGACTAAATACTTTTTTCCCCCACTGTATACAGGGGGGTACCGGTGCAGAGTCAATGTGCGGGGGCACCGGCTAGTTGAGGTAGTTGAAGTAATATGTACATGTGGGTAGAGTTAAAGTGACTATGCATAAATAATTAACAGAGTAGCAGCAGCGTAAAAAGATGGGGTGGGGGGGCAGTGCAAATAGTCTGGGTAGCCATGATTAGCTGTTCAGGAGTCTTATGGCTTGGGGTAGAAGCTGTTGAGAAGTCTTTTGGACCTAGACTTGGCACTCCGGGTACCGCTTGCCGTGCGGTAGCAGAGAGAACAGTCTATGACTAGGCTGGCTGGAGTCTTTGACAATTTTGAGGGACTTCCTCTGACACCGCCTGGTATAGAGGTCCTGGATGGCAGGAAGCTTGGCCCCAGTGATGTACTGGGCCGTACGCACTACCCTCTGTAGTGCCTTGCGGTCGGAGGCCAAGCAGTTGCCATACCAGGCGGTGATGCAACCAGTCAGGATGCTCTCGATGGTGCAGCTGTATAATTTTTTGAGGATCTGAGGACCCATGCCAAATCTTTTCAGTCTCCTGAGGGGGAATAGGCTTTGTCGTGCCCTCTTCACAACTGTCTTGGTGTGTTTGGACCATGATAGTTCGTTGGTGATGTGGACACCAAGGAACTTGAAGCTCTCAACCTGTTCCACTACAGCCCCGTCGATGAGAATGGGTGCGTGCTCCGTCCTCTTTTTTTTTCCCGTAGTCCACAATCATCTCCTTTGTCTTGGTCATGTTGAGGGAGAGGTTGTTATCCTGGCACCACACGGCCAGGTCTCTGACCTCCTCCCTATAGGCTGTCTCATCGTTGTCGGTGATCAGGCCTACCACTGTTGTGTCGTCGGCAAACTTAATGATGGTGTTGGAGTCGTGCCTGGCCATGCAGTCATGGGTGAACAGGGAGTACAGGAGGGGACTGAGCACGCACCCCTGAGGGGCCCCCGTGTTGAGGATCAGTGTGGCAGATGTGTTGTTACCTAATCTATGTAATCTATGCAGCCTACTCAATCACTTTTTATAGCTACTGTTTACAGGCCTCCTGGGCCGTATACAGAGTTCCTCACTGTGTTCCCTGAATTCCTATCTGATAGATTAATTATTAATGACTAATTATTACACCCTGAAACTGTGTGAAATGTGTTAGAATGTGTGAGTGTAGGACCAGGAAAGAATATGACATTGTGTTACTATTTAGCAATGTGAGTAAGAGTTAGGCCAGACAACAAAGGCTACAGGCAACTGAGAAACCAAGATAACTGAGGAATTTAGGGAGGAGAGAAACTGTTAGGCTTATAAAAGTGCATATAAAAATATTGTACGACCATTTTGTTTTAGAACGTTCTCATGAATAAAGCCTGATGATTGTATGCTGGGCTGCTTGGTCTGATTATTAGAGATTTACAACCTCTGGGATACAGACTGAGTAATAAGTTCATTTTTTAAACATTGGGATAGAAATTCACGTAACACTATCGGACCTTGTAGTCATGGCAGATAATATTTTTGGTGACTTTAATATTCACATGGAAAGGTCCACAGACCCACTCCAAAAGGCATTTGGAGCCATCATCGACTCAGTGGGTTTTGTACAACATGTCTCCGGACCTACTCATTGCCACACTCATACCCTGGATCTAGTTTTGTCCCGTGGAATAAATATTGTGGATCTAAATGTTTTTCCTCATAACCCTGGACTATCCAGTTTGGTATAGAGTTGTGATCTGATTTGCCGAAGGGGGGACGGACGAGGGAGGGCCTTGTATGCTTGCTTGTGGGTCGAATAACAGTGGTCCAGAATTTCTTCGCCTCTCGTGGCACAGGAGACGTGCTGGTAAAAGTCATACATCACACGTTTTATTAATGCAGAGTTAAAATCCCCAGCCACAATAAACGCAGCATCGGGGTGTGCGGTTTCCTGTTTGTTTAGAGCCTCGTACAGTTTGATGAGTGCCAACGTAGTGGCCTGAGATGGGATGTAAACAGCAGTGATGATAACAGATGTGAACTCTCTTGGGAAATAGATATACAGCATTTGATCATCTGTCTCTGGGCTAGGCCTTAATCCCTGTTACTGTATATCCTATCAATCGTGAGACACAGTGCACGTATACAGTGACACAGTTCAACTTTGGATCCCTTATTGGTGCACCTTGGTTAGTACGAGGGAGTTCCAGTATGCATTTGGCTCTGTGAGGAGAAGCAGCTAGCTGCAGCAGGTCTTCTCACATCCAAAGCACCGCACTGTGACACCCACCCACTGGCACAGTGATGTCTGAATGTCCTCCCTTTGTTTCCCCTCCCCTGAACAACCTTCACCTAAAGTTTGGACACCTCTTACTCCTGCAGGGATGGAGACAGTTATGTGATATGAAGAGAGAGAGCCTGGTATATAAAAAACATTTTCCCTCTTTCACTGCCTCTCTTTCTCTCTTTTACACAACTCAATCGAAAGTCTTGCCCCCGACTCCTAACCTTAAAGTTCAACACATAAAAAGTGCCCGTCTTTTCCATGGCCTGGCTATGTTGTTTACCATCTTCCTCTGTTTCTATCTGTCTGAGACCGTGTGTTTATTTTCCAGACAGCCCAGAGCTTTGAGATGATTCAACAGACAGACTTTAGGAGGTGATGTTAGCAGGCGCCGGCCTTCCACCTTCACACCTGATTCCTCTTTCTATCTCTTTATTTCTCTCTCTGTATGGATCTCTCTTTCTTTCTCTCTCTATCTGTCTCTTTTGCTTCTCTGTCTCTCTCTCTGTGTATGTTTGTTCCATTAATACCCTCAATGTCCAGAGAGAGGGACAAGAGGGCTGAGTGATTGAAATTGTGCCTGTGTGAGTGATGGAAGGCTGCTGTGCTCTTGCTCCAGCCACTTCAATAAGGCCCAAGGCAGTGAGCAGCAGAGATTGAGTCCTGCAGATGGTCTGAGCCCAGCCCCTGAACCCCCCAGCAGACCGGACACCATCCCCAATATACAGATACAGACACTGAGCAGACCTGATGAATGGCAGATTTAATCAGGTGTGTCAGTGGTGTGAGGAGTTAGTTCTTCCTCGGTGAGACACGGCACGTTTGTAATTGTCTGTCTCATTAGTTTGGCTTGCTTTGTTGCTTTGTTTAGAAGCCTATTTTTTCACTGGCTTTATCCAACGAGTCTCCTTTAAACCGCTGTCGACTGAATCACTTAATTATAGTTAAAGTGTCTGTCTCATTGGGTTGGCGTGCATCTTTTAAAGCCATTTTCAGAAACCTTATCATTCATTTAGCTAGTTTTATCGCATAAGCCTGGTCGAGTCGCCTAATGAGCGATTCTCTTTAGATGTGCAACCAGAGACGTGTGAGCACTGACAAGGGCAGTAGATTGCCCTCTTCCCAAGGCCTGAAAAAGAGAGAATTGTCCCAAAGGATTGGGCTCAGGAGGAACGCCAAGTAACTGTTTGAGCAGCGACCTGGCCACTAGCTTCCTCGCGGCTCAGTTAAGCCTAGCAAAAAATTACCTAATACTTTTAGCAGGCCCCTGGATCCAGCCCCATTCACTCACATCGCCACAGCACATACAGTGAGGGAAAAAAGTATTTGATCCCCTGCTGATTTTGTACGTTTGCCCACTGACAAAGAAATGATCCGTCTATAATTCTAATGGTAGGTTTATTTGAACAGTGAGAGACAGAATAACAACAAAAAAATCCAGAAAAACGCATGTCAAAATTTTTCTAAATTGATTTACATTTTAATGAGGGAAATAAGTATTTGACCCCTCTGCAAAACATGACTTAGTACTTGGTGGCAAAACCCTTGTTGGCAATCACAGATGTCAGACGTTTCTTGTAGTTGGCCACTAGGTTTGCACACATCTCAGGAGGGATTTTGTCAGACTCCTCTTTGCAGATCTTCTCCAAGTCATTAAGGTTTCAAGGCTGACGTTTGGCAACTCAAACCTTCAGCTCCCTCCACAGATTTTCTATGGGATTAAGGTCTGGAGACTGGCTAGGCCACCATCATTTACATTTACATTTACGTCATTTAGCAGACGCTCTTATCCAGAGCGACTTACAAGTTGGTGCATTCACCCTATAACTAGTGGGATAACCACTTCACAATTGTTTTTTTGTATTTTTTTGTATTTTTATTTTTATTTTTAATTAGGGGGGGGGGGGCAAGTGCCTGGATTAGGACCTGTGCCGCTTCCTGTGTAAGGCAGGGTCGTACTCTCCGAATGTTGTAGAGCATGAACCTGCAGGATCGGGTCACCGCCTTGATGTTAGCGGAGAACGACAGGGTGTTGTCCAGGGTCACGCCAAGGCTCTTCGCACTCTGGGAGGAGGACACAACGGAGTTGTCAACCGTGATGGCGAGATCATGGAACGGGCAGTCCTTCCCCGGGAGGAAGAGCAGCTCCGTCTTGCCAAGGTTCAGCTTGAGGTGGTGATCCGTCATCCATACTGATATGTCTGCCAGACATGCAGAGATGCGATTCGCCACCTGGTTATCAGAAGGGGGAAAGGAGAAGATTAGTTGTGTATCGTCAGTGTAGCAATGATAGGAGAGGCCATGTGAGGATATGACAGAGCCAAGTGACTTGGTGTATAGGGAGAATAGGAGAGGGCCTAGAACTGAGCCCTGGGGGACACCAGTGGTGAGAGCACGTGGTGCGGAGACAGCTTCTCGCCACGCCACTTGCTAGGAGCGACCGGTCAGGTAGGACGCAATCCAGGAGTGAGCCGCGCCGGAGATGCCCAGCTCGGAGAGGGTGGAGAGGAGGATCTGATGGTTCACAGTATCAAAGGCAGCAGACAGGTCTAGAAGGACAAGATCAGAGGAGAGAGAGTTAGCTTTAGCAGTGCGGAGAGCCTCCGTGACACAGAGAAGAGCAGTCTCAGTTGAATGACCAGTCCTGAAACCTGACTGGTTTGGATCAAGAAGGTCATTCTGAGAGAGATAGCAAGAGAGTTGGCTAAAGACGGCACGCTCAATGGTTTTGGAAAGAAAAGAAAGAAGGGATACTGGTCTGTAGTTGTTGACATCAGTGGGATCGAGTGTTGGTTTTTTGAGAAGGGGTGCAACTCTCGCTCTCTTGAAGACGGAAGGGACATAGCCAGCGGTCAAGGATGAGTTGATCAGCGAGGTGAGGTAGGGGAGAAGGTCACCGGAGATGGTCTGGAGAAGAGAGGAGGGAATGGGGTCAAGCGGTCAGGTTGTTGGGCGGCCTGCAGTCACAAGTCGCAAGATTTTATCTGGAGAGAGAGGGGAGAAAGAAGTTAAAGCATAGGGTAGGGCAGTTCAGGACCTTAATGTGCTTCTTCTTGAGCCACTCCTTTGTTGCCTTGGCCATGTATTATGGGTCATTGTCATGCTGGAATACCCATCCACGACCCATTTTCAATGCCCTGGCTGAGGGAAGGAGGTTCTCACCCAAGATTTGACAGTACATGGCCCCGTCCATCGTCCCTTTGATGCGGTGAAGTTGTCCTGTCCCCTTAGCAGAAAAACACCCCCAAAGCATAATGTTTCCACCTCCGTGTTTGACGGTGGGGATGGTGTTCTTGGGGTCATAGGCAGCATTCCTCCTCCTCCAAACACGGCGAGTTGAGTTGATGCCAAAGAGCTCAATTTTGGTCTCATCTGACCACAACACTTTCACCCAGTTCTCCTCTGAATCATTCAGATGTTCATTGGCAAACTTCAGACGGGCCTGTATATGTGCTTTCTTGAGCAGGGGGACCTTGCGGGCACTGCAGGATTTCAGTCCTTCACGGTGTAGTGTGTTACCAATTGTTTTCTTGGTGACTATGGTCCCAGCTGCCTTGAGATCATTGACAAGATCCTCCCGTGTAGTTCTGGGCTGATTCCTCACTGTTCTCATGATTATTGTAACTCCACGAGGTGAGATCTTGCATGGAGCCCCAGGCCGAGGGAGATTGACAGTTCTTTTGTGTTTCTTCCATTTGCGAATAATCGCACCAACTGTTGTCGCCTTCTCACCAAGCTGCTTGGCGATGGTCTTATAGCCCATTCCAGCCTTGTGTAGGTCTACAATCTTGTCCCTGACATCCTTGGAGAGCTCTTTGGTCTTGGCCATGGTGGAGAGTTTGGAATCTGATTGATTGATTGCTTCTGTGGACAGGTGTCTTTTATACAGGTAACAAGCTGAGATTAGGAGCACTCCCTTTAAGAGTGTGCTCCTAATCTCTGCTCATTACCTGTATAAAAGACACCTGGGAGCCAGAAATCTTTCTGATTGAGAGGGGGTCAAATACTTATTTCCCTCATTAAAATGCAAATCAATTTATAACATTTTTGACATGCGTTTTTCTGGATTTTTTTGTTGTTATTCTGTCTCTCACTGTTCAAATAAACCTACCATTAAAATGATAGACTGAGCATTTCTTTGTCAGTGGGCAAACGTACAAAATCAGCAGGGGATCAAATACTTTTTTCCCTCACTGTATACCCCACAGCCAACAGCACCACTACAGCAGGCAGCAGCAGAGCACAAATCCAAGTTAGGCAAACAGCGCTCTGGCATCAGTCATACACTATAATACACTCCATGACCAAAAGTATGTGGACACCTGCCCATCGAACATCTCATTCTAAAATCATGAGCATTAATATGGAGTCGTTCCCCCCTTTGCTGCTCCACTCTTCTGGGAAGGCTTTCTACTAGATGTTGGAACATTGCTGCGGAGACTTCCATTAAGCGACAAGAGCATTAGTGAGGTCGGGCACTGATGTTGGGCGATTAGACCTGGCTCACAGTCGGCGTTCCAGTTTATCCCAAAGGTGTTCGATGGGGTTGAGGTCAGGGATCTGTGCAGGCCAGTCAACTTCTTCCACACTGATCTCGACAAACCATTTCTGTATGGACCTTGCTTTGTTCACGGAGGCATTGTCATGCTGAAACAGGAAAGGGCCTTCCCCAAACTGTTGCCACAAAGTTGGAAGCACAGAATCGTCTAGAATGTCATTGTATGCTGTAGCGTTAAGATTTCCCTTAACTGGAACTAAGGGGCCTAGCCCGAACCATGAAAAACAGCCCCAGACCATTATTCCTCCTCCATCAAACTTTACAGTTGGACCTATGCGTTGGGGCAGGTAGCGTTCTCCTGGCATCCGCCAAACCCAGATTTGTCCGTCGGACTGCCAGATGGTGAAGTGTGATTCATCACTCCAGAGAACGCGTTTCCACTGCTCCAGAGTCCAATGGCAGCGAGCTTTACACCACTCCAGCCGACGTTTGGCATTGTGCATGATGATCTTAGGCTTGTGTGCGGCTGCTCGGCCATGGAAACCCATTTCATGAAGCTCCCGACAAACAGTTATTGTGCTGACGTTGCTTCCAGAGACAGTTTGGAACTCAGTATTGAGTGTTGCAACCGAGGACAGACAATTTTTACGCGCTACACGCTTCAGCACTCGCCGGTCCCGTTCTGTGAGCTTGTGTGGCCTACCACTTCGCGGCTGAGCTGTTGTTGCTCCTAGACATTTCCACTTCACAATAACAGCACTTACAGTTGACCGGGGCAGCTCTAGCAGGGTAGACATTTGACAAACTGACTTGTTGGAAAGGTGGCATGCTATGACGGTGCCACGTTGAAAGTCACTAAGCTCTTCAGGAAGGCCATTCTACTGCCAGTGTTTGTCTATGGAGATTGCATGGCTGTGTGATCGATTTGATACAGCTGTCAGCAATGGGTGTGGCTGAAATAGCCAAATCCACTCATTTGAAGGGGTGTCCACATACTTTTGTATATATAGTGTATCTGAACATGCACCGTGCATATTTCAGACCTTTTTGTCTGGGTGTCTAAAATCAGAACGTTCTTTGCTGAAGAGACTAAACAATAGCCCAAAATGGCCACATACCATTCTGATGTAAAAGGACAAGGCAACCAATAGGCTGAAAGAGATTGTATAAGCCTGAAGGAGAGAGAGATAAAACAAATATTCCCTCTCTCAGTCCCCCTCCATCCCTCAGAAAAAAATAAAGAGAGCCCTGTAGATAGTGTTTAGGTTACCTTTTTTTGTCTGCCAGGTACTACTGCAGGGGTGGCCTTCCAACCCTCCTCCTGGAGAGCTACTTGGGATTGCAAGCTTCTGGGTTTACACTGAGGAGTGGAGGCTGCATGATCAATGCAGCACCTTACAATTGGTCTTCTCACATATTTAACAGCTAACAGGGAGTAACTGGGGGACAAAACCCTTCCTTTCTGTCTGCTTCAGTCTTATAGGTAATGTAGAAGGTTGTTCAGTTAACCCCATGGCTTAGGAGTAGGGTACAGCAGGTACTGTTCAGGGAAGGTGTTATTTTCCGGGAACACAGACTCACACCAACTTTGACTTGACAGTCTTGCCCTACTCCTATGCCATGTTCTCTGTGACACTTTAACAAGTGCATTTAGGAGAGAGAAAGAGAGAGAAGAGAGAGTGGGTCAATAAAGTGCCTCTAAAATCATTTCTTGTGATTTTTGTTTTGACCAATTTAGAATTAAGATGTCATCTGGTCATCAGACCCACACTCCTGGGCCACTTCCACATATTAATCTGTCGTCTGTCTCATCTGAAAGGGGTCCAGTTCAATTACACTCTGTAATCACGCAGCATCTGTGTATTTGTCTGTGTGTCTGGTAAATGTGGATGGCTCCTCTCAAGCAGCCCAGGTTTAAAAATGTGAAAGTGCCTCCGGGCCTAACGCCTAACGTTCTTGACCACTATGAGTGTGGTGGACACGCTCCCTCCCCGCTTACACATATTTGGCCAAATTATGATTGTGCTAAGATACCCACTGCCACAAATACCATTTTGAGATCCTATGGATGAAACTATGATCTCACCGGCAGCCAAAGATAATAAAAACACGGGCCCAGCCAGACTGTTGCCTCCTGGTTACTGTGCTGCTTGTTGTCTGGGATTGGACCAGTATAGACAGACTCAGGGTTAGCAGGGCTGCTCTCTCTCTCTCTTGATGGTGATTAAAACCATGTAGCATGGTGTGCCTTAGAATCCCCCCATCTCTTTAAATTCAATCTGACACTCTGAGAAAGGAATGTGAGACAGGGTTTCTGTCTATGGCAGGGATCAAAATGTGGGTTTCATGGTCAGCAGCCAGAGGGATATACTGTGTGTGTGATATGTGCTAGTGTGCATGATTTTAGGCATGTTTATGAGTTAACTGTCACATTCAGTGTGTGCGTTCGTGCGTGGGTGTGTGTGATTGTGCACGTTGACAAATTGACTGTTCTATTCAAAGCTATTCATGGATTGGCTGATAAACATGTTACCAAAGCAACACAACAAACAAGCACAACCTCTTAATTGCTAAGATTTAACTTTAATTGATTATTTCTGTTCACGGATGATGTACGACATGTTAGCATATGCTGTGCATGGCATATTGAGGGAAGGGCAGAGCTGTCAGTGAAGAATAGCCATTGTCATGACAGTGTCATTGCTTATTTATAAATCACTCTAATCCAACGTGTGACAGCCGAGGTCAAGTGATAAACGATGTGTAGAAAACATTCTTTAACATCAGCCATTTTTTTCTCTACTTTCCAAGCCTTTGTCACAAGTTTTCTTGAGCTGTGCAAAACTTTTCTGTGTCGATTAGTATGAATTGTGAAAGTGTCTTGTGTTGCGTTTTTTCTAATACATTATGGGTAAATAGCAGCTGGGTAATGTAATGTCTTACAGAGCCGTTCTCCAGTGTAATCCGCCTCTCAGCTGGAGAGAGAGCTCCAACCCTTTTTCCTCTGACTCACCAGAAAGGTGCTGTGTGCTAGGGTTTAATAGCAGGAACCGGGTTACCGAGATTTACAGAGATTTCCTGCCCAAACCCACTCCCATTTCCCGGGATAAATAACTGCGCGAAAAAACTAAATTATAATAAATTATTTATATGAACAGCATGACGTGAAATGGAACTGTTAAATTATATGCAATGTCTAAATCTGGCGTCTCTACGGCCTTCTCTCTGCTATCTGCATGATCAATCATCAACGCTCAGGGTGGGAACAGGAAGCGCATCTCATTATGGAGTGCAGTTCACAATGCATGTACAGTATCATGTCATCAGCTGGTAACTTGTTTTTTGTGATAGGTGCTTTACATTTGCTGCAGCCTATGCTGGAGTAATAGGACTGAATGCGCGTCTAATTTACACATCTCCATCTGGCTTTCGGGGGTCACCTTATTTTGTTATTGTAAAGAAATTGCAGCTGCAGAGTTTTAAAACAGCCTATCACTCGAATATCGTTGCTTTAAATCAGTACGCACACGAGCACTCTGTCTTTTTCTCTCCATCAATTCCATTGAAATTGAATGCAAAATAAATCATCCTGTTCAAGATTGATATACAGGTAACTGCCAAAATAAAGGAAACACTTGAGTAAATGAGGGATACAAAGTATATTGAAAGCAGGTGCTTCTACACAAGTATGGTTCCTGAATTAATGAAGCATTTAACATCCTATCATGCTTAGGGTAATGTATAAAAATGCCCAGTTGCCCATTGTTTTGGCTACCACGGCTAGAAGAAGAGATCTTAGTCACTTTGAAAGAGGCGTGTGTGTGTGTGTCAATTGAACACTTACTGTATGGGAGATTCTGGAGAGGCGCCTGGGACAGCATTTTCCACCACCATCAACAAAACACCAAATAATGGAATTTCTCGTGGAAGAATGGTGTCGCATCCCTCGAATAGAGTTCCAGACACTTGTCGAATCTATGCCAATGCGCATTGAAGCTGTTCTGGTGGCTAAGGGTGGCCCAATGCCCTATAAAGATACTTTATGTTGGTGTTTTCTTTATTTTGGCAGCCTTCAGAAAGTATTCACACCCCTTGACTTTTTCCACATTTTGTTGTGTTACAACCTGAATTTAAAATTGATTAAATTGAGAGTTTTTTTGTCACTGGCCTACACACTATACCCCATAATGTCAAAGTGGAGTTATGTTTTTTGAAATTTTTACAAATTAATTCAAAATGAAAAGTTTAAATGTCTTGAGTCAATAAGTATTCAACCCCTTTGTTATGGCAAGCCTAAATAAGTTCAGGAGTAAAAATGTGCTTAACAAGTCACATAATAAGTTGCATGGACTCACTCTGTGTGCAATAAAAGTGTTTAACGAGATATCTTAATGACTATCTCATCTCTGTGGGATGCTGGCCCATGTTGACTCAAATGCTTCCCACAGTTGTGTCAAGTTGGCTGGATGTCCTTTAGTTGGTGGACCATTCTTGATACACACGGGAAACTGTTGAGCGTGAAAAACCCAGCAGCGTTGCAGTTCTTGACACAAACCGGTGCGCCTGGCACCTACTATCATACCCTGTTCAAAGGCACTTCAATATTTTGTCTTGCCCATTCACTTTCTGAATGCACACATACACAAGAGGGATTCAAGAGGCAAGCTTGCTCTTGTTTTCTGAATGTTAAAAACAGCAGTCAAAAGAACTCGAGTGGAGTTTGAAAGAAGACCCATAACCATTCAATCTTCATGAAGAGAAGCGAAAGCCTCCTGCATCTTATTCTAGTCCTATATTATTCAAGCGTGCCATTACAATTATGAAGATAAGGACAACAAAACGTATTTCCTTTAACTGTTGGAAGCGAGGAAGGAATAAAGCAACAATAAAGAGGGAAGGAGAACGTAATACGCACGTCGCACAACATTGTGAAATATTAGGAAAGATATATGCGTCCGCCTACTAATTATAAAAGAGGCTCTATTATATTTCAAAATGTAAATCTAATTCGCTAGCCTATAATTGTAACTTGCATCAGCATTGCATGTTCTCTCTAGCTTCATGGTTTGAGCGAGGTGTGTAATTCCAGTCCATATAATACAGTATAATACAATCCATGATATAAAATAAAGCTTAGATGAATAAAATAAATAAATTATACCATGGCATTGTTGAATACTCATTTCTGATTGGCTTGAAGGGCATTCTAGAGCGTGCGTTATTTAATTATTATCCCTTGCTTTCTAGCTAGCCAACTATGGCTAACTTACAGTCACGTCAAACAGTGCAGCCAGAATAACAACAATATTTGCATTTGTTTAAGCTGTTTTCTAGTGACATTTATTTGGAAACATCCATAACAATGAGCTAATGAGGCGCGATTTACCTAGCATAAAACATTTTCTCTCTCGTCAGGACACTGTTGTTTAGAGGAGCTAAACAAAAAACCCAGCTAACACAATCACTTCAAACTGAAGCTGGAAAGACTGCAAACTAGCTGCACTTTGTTTCATTAAACCTTGTTTCAACTGACATTTCTTTGTATATATCCGTAAAAATTATACCAGCTGATTCATGATATCGACTGGCTGAGAAACGCTGCCTGCCTGTCTGTCTCGTCCTGACTCCTGACACGTTCATTACTATGGGACAGCTGGAGATAAAATTTGAATATTGAAACAATGTTGCAAATGTTGGAGAGATAGACAGCAAGGTTTATACAAACCTCCGCTGTTGAAAACTAAATGTTAGTCTAAAAGAAATGTGAGATAATGTCTAGATGTTTTTTATAGTGGAGATCAATTTTGTAAATTGTCTGGCTGGGCTGATGAGACAGTGGATTGCGCAGTCAGATGGAACAGAGTAAATAGGCATTTTAACGTCATAGATTTAGCTGGTGGTAACTTGTGGAATAGACACCAGCTGGAATGTGGTTTTAACCAATCAGCATTCAGGATTAGACCCACCCGTTGTATAATTCCCTATAACACACGGTATATTTGCACGGTAGAATTCGGTGGCCATAGTTCATTCTTATGTGTTCTATGTTTGAGCTGCTTTTGAAAGCAAAAGTAAAATTGAAAACATTATTGGCATTGTTGAATTCGATTTTCAGAATAGCAAGCTAGGACAGATGGTTTGGTTAACTAAACTAGCAAGTCTGTTTGTTTGCTTACCAAGGCAACTACTGTCACTATCTAGTAAACTTGCTAGCGACTTCAGTGGATGTTGAACACATTTCTACCTGCAAATGAGCACATTTCTAGCAGTAAATGTGCTAAATTATAGCCATGGTATAAAAGGGATAATCAGCTCGGGGCTCTATGCGTTCTCTGGAAGGTGAGTTCCAATCCACTAGCGCGTCATGGAACACACCTTCCACGTTGTTCATTATTTTCCTGTGAACGCATAGCCTCTCGTTGATTATCCCTTACGTAATACCGTCCACAATTAAAAAAATTACCATACATTTATTTTAAGAGAGCATACATCTATGGGCTTTTATGTTTTTTTGTTGTGCGTAATGTGCAGTAGCCTATAGCATAATACTGTATACTGTATGTATTGGATAATGGCACAATCATTTGGGCTTGGGTCCTTGGGCTCATAAAATGTATTTAATGTAGGGCTCATCTGGTTCAGGTAGCGTCAGGCTTGAATCTTCATGCCGATCAAAGCTCTTATCATATCCGCAAATATTGATATGCTTCATATGCTTTAGAATGACACTTCCGGTTTTGGCGGGAAATACCGGGTTATTCTTGGGATGGAACATTTGTAAAATACCAGGAAAATATTCAACCCTAGTATGTATTTACTCATTCCTCCAACAACAATAATTGGTGCTCCCTGAGTTTCCTATTACGTGGACACAGCACGTCCAGGGGATGAATCTTAATCAGGAAGAGATCTTATGACCAATGTAATGACCTATGTGAAATGTCAATGCCAGCTGTTCCTTCAGATTGCATTCTGATCACATTGGACCAGGGCCTGAAACAGGGGCAGGTTGCAGAAGAACACATCCATTTGAATGATCAAACAGTAATGATCTCATTTTTCAGCTGACTGACTATTGCCCTGAGCGACTAAAGTCGTTAAAAGCTAGACTAGGTTTTTTATTATTACCGTCTTATATGAAGAAGGGTAGGTACTAGGTACACTACATGATCAAAAGTATGTGGACATCTGCTCGTCGAACATCTCATTCCAAAATCATGGCCACTAATATGGAATTGCTCACCCCTTTGCTGCTATAATAGCCTCCACTCTTCTGCGAAGGCTTTCCACTAGATGTTGGAACATTGCTGCAGGGACTTGCTTCCATTCAGCCACAAGAGCATTAGTGAGGTTGGGCACTGGTGTTGGGCGATTAGGCCTGGCTCGCAGTCTGCATTTCAATTCATTCCAAAGGTGTTCAATGGGGTTGAGGTCAGGGCTCTGTGCAGGCCAGTCAAGTTCTTCCACACCGATCTCGACAAACCATTTCTGTATGGACCTCGCTTTGTGCACGGGGGCATTGTCATGCTGAAACAGGAAAGGGCCTTCCCCAAACCTTTGCCACAAATTTGGAAGCACAGAATCGTTCAGATCCCATCAGTTTTCAATAGGCTAGGCCTATTTCTCAACTTTCCTAATATTAAGCACATTGCTACTCTTTACAACAGGAGTATAGCCTACCTGGCTGGCATGAAAATGAATTACGGGAAAAGTGTCCTCCATTCGCTATTTAAGTGCATAGATGACATAGATTCCGCTGCCCCTGTTTCGAGACAGGTGGATGATAATGGTCCATTCTAAATCAAAACAAATTTCAAACATATATTATTTAGAATATGTAAAGACAAGATTAAATCAAGAATAGTGTGATGGGTGACAATATTAGCATGTCGCTTATGAATTATATATTATCAGTTGTGAATGATGCCCAGCTTAAGGCAAGAAACAGCACATGCTTTTTTTTGTGCCACTTTTTCAATTCATAGTTGCACACCTCGTGTAGCCTAACCTAGGCCTATATGTTTTGATAAGGTTCGTATCACAACTAAAGTGACCAAATAACTTCTTAAAATTAAGCAGATTAATCCGCTTTACAACAGGTGTAGCCGCCCAACTGGCATAGGGTACTAGGGGGTAACTAGCCCCCCAGCTCTCTTCAGGTCATTGACCAGGTCCTGCCGTGTAGTTCTGGGCTGATCCCTCACCTTCCTCATGATCATTGATGCCCCACGAGGTGAGATCTTGCATGGAGCCCCAGACCGAGGGTGATTGACCGTAATCTTGAACTTCTTCCATTTTCTAATAATTGCGCCAACAGTTGTTGCCTTCTCACCAAGCTGCTTGCCTATTGTCCTGTAGCCCATCTCAGCCTTGTGCAGGTCTACAATTTTATCCCTGATGTCCTTACACAGCTCTCTGGTCTTGGCCATTGTGGAGAGGTTGGAGTCTGTTTGATTGAGTGTGTGGACAGGTGTCTTTTATACAGGTAACGAGTTCAAACAGGTGCAGTTAATACAGGTAATGAGTGGAGAACAGGAGGTCTTCTTAAAGAAAAACTAACAGGTCTGTGAGAGCCGGAATTCTTACTGGTTGGCAGGTGATCAAATACAATACAGTTGAAGGGTACCTATGATAAAAATGACAGACCTCTACATGCTTTGTAAGTAGGAAAACCTGCAAAATCGGCAGTGTATCAAATACTTGTTCTCCCCACTGTACATCCACAGGTACACCTCCAATTGACTCAAATGATGTCAATTAGCCTATCAGAAGCTTCTAAAGCCATGACCAGGCGGTGATACAGCCTGACAGGATGCTCTCAATTGTGCATCTGTAAAAGTTTGTGAGGGTTTTAGGTGCCAAGCCAAATTTCTTCAGCCTCCTGAGGTTGAAGAGGCTCTGTTGCGCCTTCTTCACCACACTGTCTGCGTGGGTGGACCATTTCAGTTTGTCAGTGATGTGTACGCCAAGGAACTTGAAGCTTTCCACCTTCTCCACTGAGGTCCCGTCGATGTGGATAGGGGGGTGCACCCTCTGCTGTTTCCTGAAGTCCACGATCATCTCCTTTGTTTTGTTGACGTTGAGTTAGAGGTTATTTTCCTGGCACCACACTCCCAGAGCACTCACCTCCTCCCTGTAGGCTGTCTCGTCATTGTTGGTAATCAAGCGTACTACTGTTGTGTCGTCTGCAAACTTGATGATTGCGTTGGAGGCGTGCTTGGCCACGCAGTCATGGGTGAACAGGGAGTACAGGATGGGGCTGAGCACGCACCCTTGTGGGGCCCCAGTGTTGAGGATCAGCGAAGTGGAGATGTTGTTTCCTACCTTCACCACCTGGGGGCGGCCCGTCAGGAAGTCCAGGACCAAGTTGCACAGTGCGGGGTTCAGACCCAGGGCCTCGAGCTTAATGATGAGCTTGGAGGGTACTATGGTGTTGAATGCTGAGCTATAGTCAATGAACAGCATTCTTACATAGGTATTCCTCTTGTCCAGATGGGATAGGGCAGTGTGCGGTGTGATGGCGATTGCATCGTCTGTGGATCTATTGGGGCGGTAAGCAAATTGAAGTGAGTTTAGGGTGACAGGTAAGGTAGTCCCCTGTAGCTCAGTTGGTAGAGCATGGCGCTTGCAACGCCAGGGTTGTGGGTTCGTTTCCCACGGGGGGCCAGTATGAAAATGTATGCACTCACTAACTGTAAGTCGCTCTGGATAAGAGCGTCTGCTAAATGACTAAAATGTAAATGTAGATATGATCCTTGACTAGCATTTCATGATGACAGAGGTGAGTGCTACGGGGCGATAGTCATTTAGTTCCGTTACTTTTGCTTTCTTGGGTACAGGAACAATGGTGGCCATCTTGAAGCATGTGGTGACAGCAGACTGGGATAGGGAGAGATTGAATATGTCCATAAACACACCAGCCAGCCGGTCTGCGCATGCTCTGAGGACGCGGCTATTGATGCCGTCTGGGCCTGCAGCCTTGCGGGGGTTAACATGCTTAAATGTCTTACTCACTTCGGCCACAGAGAAGGAGAGCCCACAGTCCTTGGTAGTGGGCCACGTCGGTGGCACTGTGTTATCCTCAAAGCGGGCGAAGAAGGTGTTTAGCTTGTCCGGAAGCAAGACGTTGGTGTCGGCGATGTTGCTGGTTTTCCTTTTGTAGTCCGTGATTGTCTGTAGACCCTACCACATACGTCTCGTGTCTGAGCCGTTGAATTGCGACTCAACTTTGTCTCTATACTGATGTTTTGCCAGTTTAATTGCCTTGTGGAGTGAGTAGCTACACTGTTTGTATTCTGCCATATTCCCAGTCACCTTGCCATGGTTAAATGCAGTTGTTCGCACTTTCAGTTTTGCGCGAATGCTGCCATCTATCCACGGTTTCTGGTTAGGGTAGGTTTTAATTGTGACAGTAGGCACAACCTCTCCTATACGCTTCCTGATAAACTCAGTCACCGTTTCAGTGTACTCATCTAAATTATTTTCGCAATCTACCCGAAACATATCCCAGTCCACGTGATCAAAACAATCTTGAAGCGTGGATTCCGATTGGTCAGACGAGTGTTGAATAGTCCTTAGCACGGGTACTTCCTGTTTTAGTTTCTGACTATAGGAAGGGAGGAGCAAAAAATTAGATCAACATACCACAAAATCATTTTTGGGAAATATCTCCAAAAGTTGGGATGACACAGAGGACATTTTTTGTTGAGCAGTGGCAGCCAGGGAAAGTGTTGGGAAAATAATTTGGTGACATCTTGTGGTCTTATTGTGAATTACAGTGGGGCAGTAACCCCAGGGGGCTAGTTACCCCCTAGTACCCATCTGCAACGTGTGAGTTTGAAGTTTGGGGAAGATCATTTTCACCATAAAAATGCACCTTTATAATAAAAGCATTACATGCATAATCACATTTGTGGTCACTTTTGAGAATGGTGTTTTCCTGCTAATGGAACATTTGCGCTTATAGCCCACTGCCATGTGCGCATTGCTGTGCCTATAATTTAGAGAAATAGCCTAATAGTTATTAAAATTTTAAGCTAAAAACAGCTTTTTTTTATGCTAGTGGTTGTATTGATTTGGGATCTATCGCATCCCACAACTGTTCCAGACTGTGTTTGGAATATTTATTTCTCGCACAGAATAGAATAGGTCAACTTTTGTACTATGGGGGATAGTAGATTGACATAGGCTACTGATTTTGCAATATCTTCAATATGTGCCTCGGAATTGGATAAGGACGCGTACAGTTGCGTCCCCAGTGTGTCTGTCTTCACTTGTATCCTGTGAGAAAGACCTGATCACGTGATGGAGAGCCATGTGAGTGAGAGGTGCTTCGGCACACAGCCGGGAGACTGGAATAATACATATTTTTTTGTCATTTACCAGCCCAAGGGCACAATGGCCACTGGCCACAAAATACATGGATTTTTTTAGGGGGCATTATGGCCACACAAAGGGGATGCAACCAGGAAATTCGAGGCATTATCAAGTGCTTGTCAAATTGGGAATGAGAGACTGAAGAAGTGTGTACAGCCTGCACAAAAAAACAAAGCAGAGCTCATGCCTTTCATGCAACTTTTTTCAAATCATCATTAGAGTCGCATCATGCAGCCTAAGAATGTATTAAAAATCAAAACATAGCCCAACATTTGTATCAGAACTAACAAGTGTTTTTGTGAACGTGCGTGCATGCGTGCTTGTGTGATGCCCAACAGCATGCCAGCAGCAAGGTAGAACTGAGAGGTGTGATGAACCTGCCGTCCTC
The DNA here is from genome assembly GCF_020615455.1 of Coregonus clupeaformis. Classification (NCBI taxonomy): domain Eukaryota; kingdom Metazoa; phylum Chordata; class Actinopteri; order Salmoniformes; family Salmonidae; genus Coregonus; species Coregonus clupeaformis. The sequence goes on from NC_059202.1 coordinate 44,755,832, forward strand.
AGAACATCTGTCTCTATCTCTTTACACAAGGCAATACAGCTCATAATCATTGATGAAGGACACAGTGAATAATTCATACATATCAATAGTATCCCATATCTCTCTCTCTGATGGCATGCGTCCAGTGACCGTCCATCATAGTTTTAGACAGTGCCATGTCCTTCAGGTTTCACTTCACATTTGTTTGTAATGGGGCCTGTCTTGGGGTTATTCCAGTTTGTCAATATCTAAAAGATAAAATGAGAGACTAGGTATCTTTGTACTGCATCTCAAAGAAGGCTCTGTCACCACAGTACTGTAGAGATATGAAAGAGTACACATTACATATTCACTTCACAACACTACGTGTTAGCCTATAGCCTGGTACAGGGACGGCCTGTTCAATAGGGCGATATGGGCGACGCACTGCCAAACGGGAAAAGGAAGGGATTTTTTTCTAATCAATTATATCACGGCAACAGTAGTTATCAGTGTTCTAATCTGATCTGACTGCCACTAAATGTCAAATCAGGCTAAAGTCGTGCTTCAAATGGCCCCGCCCGTTTTTGGGGCGATTTCAGTCAGGTTGAAAATCGCCCAGAAGTCTCTCATAGCCTGTCATGTAAAATCTATTTTTTCAAATTTCAAAGCTTTCAATACATTCTCTATGGGTGTCTGTGGGCTTGCACTTACGCGCTTTCGTCATACGTGACGTAACCATGAACGTAACTAAGAAAATAGCGGCTAGCAGCGTCTCTGTTGCGACCTGCAGTGTGGCGTTATTTTATGTTTTTAATTTGTAGACTTAGTTTACAAACATTCTGCCAACCATGGATTTCCAGTGGTGGGTTTTGGACTGATCTTGTTGATCGTGTACATACCCGCTACGAACGGACTAAATAATGAAAACACTGCTGGCAGCGGAATCCAATACAGCTGGGAGACTTGGCTGGATGACAGAGTCCCGGACAGAGAAGTGGAGCCGGCCGGCTTCACCCTGGTCAGAGCGGACCGCGATCCTGGTAAGAGAGCGACTCTGTACCCCCGACATTGAACCGCTTTCTGTGTCACTGCGACCTTACTATCTGCCCCGTGAGTTCCCCCAATTGTTTGTTACCGTTGTGTACTGTTGATAATCACAAGTTTACTGGAGAACTGAGACCAAGTAGAGACTTTGGACAGGGTGGATATGGTATAATAAAGGCAGTTTATTCAGAGGTAAAGATATCTGGAATCGCGTGCACGGACCCGTTCGTCAAACTCTTAGGGAGCTATCTGAAGAGAGCCCCGAAAACATTGTGTGCAGACATTTTATACAATAAATGATGTAGGTTGAATCTAGTAGTTCTGATCTTCTGATTGGTCCTGATGAGTTGGGCGAGGTCCCCTCCACTGTTGCATTGGCTCTGAGTCGGGTTCTCTGTCTTCAAATGTTCAGCCTAAAGAGAGGGGATTTTTGTGTGTGTGTGTGTGTGTGTTTAACAGTGATGATGTGTGTGTGTGTGTGTGTTATCAGTGATGATGTGTGTGTGTGTGTGTGTGTGTGTGTGTGTGTGTCCTCAGAGCAAGAACTCGTGAGTTGGAAGAACTGAGAGACCTATGGCGTGGGTGTTGTCCTTGGCCACCTGCTGACAAGGCTGACAAGATAGGACTCTTTTGTCCATTGTTATAGGATAGGAACAGCATTGATTGAAAACAAACGCCCAACACAAAATGGGTCATGCACAAGATTTTAGTCAGACCAAGCTATAACATTATATATTTACTACGACAGTACATTCAACCAAAAGCTAATATAACAAAGGCATCAGAGATTATTTATAATCTGTCACAGAAACTGGAATCCATCTCCCCAGATCAGTCAATAAATGCTTCTGGTATTGACTTATATGCTGCCCCTGTCTTCATGTTGTTGCTGGACATATCTTTTTTAAAATGTGTGTAGGTCACCTAAATCATCAGAAAAATTGCCCCTCCTGAGAATTTTTTCAGGAGCCGCCACTGGCCTGGTATGTTGGTGGGAGTGAATTAACCAGTTTTAGAATGTGAAGACCCTGTAGAGAACTCTTGTCCTTCCACACAGATTCATTTTATTCATATTTCATTCCCATTCTCTGTGCAAAGGGGAATTGGTGGTTATAACCAAATTGGACACAAGGTATTGGTAGAGAATGTATTCATTGTCTGTTTCCTTTCCTTTCTCTGTGGTGGGGAGCGTTTGCCTGCGATTGCTTATTATAGGTTCCTCAGCGTTGTTGGCCCTCTGTGTTTTTCGTCTATTCGTTGGTGTGCTTCTTAGACTTGGGCGGTATCCAGATTTTATACGGCCATAAATTCTTCTGCCACCATGGGATTTACAGTATTACTGGCATAGCACACAAGGGGGCGATAAAAATGCAACAAAAAGCCCAGTGGGCGTCTATTACCAAAATGCTAACAAAATTAGCTAAATGCTAACAAGCGAAACGAACATAAACTAGTTGTGATGCTGCTCTGCCTTCAGAAAAGCGTGCATGTGTACATGGAGCAGAGGGGAGAAGAATGGAGGAGGGGGAAAAAACCTAGTAGGAAGCACAGGGAAAGAATGGCAGCTGTACAGATAACTTATTCAGAGCTGTTTGACTTCTGAAACAGGGTAGAAAGCCGTTATAAGATATCTGATGGCAAACATTTAGTAGTGAATTGCATACAAGTGTAATCACCTCATGTGCTTCCCACAACAGAGACTCGCCAATAGATATAGAACACCATGGACTCACCAGCTCCCGCTTTCTACCGTGCTATTTACAAACAAATAGGTGACTGGCTCAACTATTCTGGGGAACTACGGTAAGCTTCATAATGTAAAATAATGTGACTGGTGAAATGAAGAACGCAATCTGCTTTATCTCCTAATGTATTGCACAAGTTGACTGCGGCTATTAACTTTAAAAATATAGCTACAAATATTCACATTTATTGAAAAACTTAAATGAAATAGTTTGGACGGTATTACGGTATTGAAAAATCATCCCGTGGCTTTTTCCAAACACCCGTATACGGTATATCATTTACATTTACATCATTTAGCAGACACTCTTATCCAGAGCAACTCACAAATTGGTCCATTCAACTTATGATAGCCAGTGGGACAACCACTATTTATTTTTTTATTGGGGGTGGGGGAAGAAGGATTACTTTATACTATTCCAGGTATTCCTTAAAGAGGTAGGGTTTCAAGTGTCTCCGGAAGGTGGTCAGTGACTCCGCTGTCCTGGCGTCGTAGGGGAGCTTGTTCCACCATTGGGGTGCCAGAGCAGCGAATAGCTTTGACTGGGCTGAGCGGGAACTGTGCTTCCGTAGAGGTAGGGGAGCTAGCAGGCCAGAGGTGGATGAACGTAGTGCCCTCGTTTGGGTGTAGGGTCTGATCAGAGCCTGAAGGTAAGGAGGTGCCGTTCCCCTCACAATTCCGTAGGCAAGCACCATGGTCTTGTAGTAGATGCGAGCCTCAACTGGAAGCCAGTGGAGTGTGCGGAGGAGCGGGGTGACATGAGAGAACTTGGGAAGGTTGAACACCAGACGGGCTGCAGCGTTCTGGATAAGTTGTAGGGGTTTAATGGCACAGGCAGGGAGCCCAGCCAACAGCGAGTTGAAGTAATCCAGACGGGAGATGACAAGTGCCTGGATTAGGACCTGTGCCGCTTTCTGTGTAAGGTAGGGTCGTACTCTGCGAATGTTGTAGAGCATGAACCTGCAGGATCGGGTCACCGCTTTGATGTTAGCGGAGAATGACAGGGTGTTGTCCAGGGTCACGCCAAGGTTCTTTGCACTCTGGGAGGAGGACACATTGGAGTTGTCAACCGTGATGGCAAGATCATGGAGCGGGCAGTCCTTCCCTGGGAGGAAGAGCAGCTCCATCTTGCCGAGGTTCAGCTTGAGGTGGTGATCCAACATCCACACTGATATGTCTGCCAGACATGCAGAGATGCGATTCGCCACCTGGTTATCAGAAGGGGAAAGGAGAAAATGTATTGTGTGTCGTCTGCGTAGCAATGATAGGAGAGACCATGTGAGGATATGACAGAGCCAAGTGACTTGGTGTATAGAGAGAATAGGAGAGTGCCTAGAACTGAGCCCTGGGGGACACCAGTGGTGAGAGCACGTGGTGCAGAGACAGATTCTCGCCACGCCACCTGGTAGGTGCGACCTGTCAGGTAGGACGCAATCCAAGAGTGAGCAGCGCCGGAGATGCCCAACTCGGAGAGGGTGGAGAGGATCTGATGGTTCACAGTATCAAAGGCAGCGGATAGGTCTAGAAGGATAAGCAGAGGAGAGAGAGTTAGCTTTAGCAGTGCGGAGAGCCTCTGTGACACAGAGAAGAGCAGTCTCAGTTGAATGACCAGTCTTGAAACCTGACTGGTTTCGATCAAGAAGGTCATTCCGAGAGAGATAGCAGGAGAGTTGGCTAGAGACGGCACGCTCAAGAGTTTTGGAGAGAAAAGAAAGAAGGGATACTGGTCTGTAGTTGTTGATCGGAGGGATTGAGTGTAGGTTTTTTGAGGAGGGGTGCAACTCTTGCTCTCTTGAAGACAGAACGGACATGGCCAGCGGTCAAGGATGAGTTGATGAGCGAGGTGAGGTAAGGGAGAAGGTCTCCGGAAATGGTCTGGAGAAGAGAGGAGGGGATAGGGTCAAGCGGGCAGGTTGTTGGGCGGCCGGCCGTCACAAGTCGCAAGATTTCATCTGGAAAGAGAGGGGAGAAAGAAGTAAAAGCATAGGGTAGGGCAGTGTGAGCAGGACCAGCGGTGTCATTTGACTTAATAAATGAGGATCGGATGTCGTCAACCTTCTTTTCAAAATGGTTGACGAAGTCATCCACAGAGAGGGAGGAGGGAGGTGGAGGAGGAGGAAGATTCAGCTGGGAGGAGAAGGTGTCAAAGAGCTTCCTAGGGTTAGAGGCAGAGGCTTGAAATTTAGAGTGGTAGAAAGTGGCTTTAGCAACAGAAACAGAGGAAGAGAATGTAGAGAGGAGGGAGTGAAAAGATGACAGGTCCGCAGGGTGTCTAGTTTTCCTCCATTTCCGCTCGGCTGCCCGGAGCCCTCTTCTGTGAGCTCGCAATGAGTCGTCAAGCCACGGAGCAGGAGGGGAGGACCGAGCCGGCCGGGAGGATAGGGGACATAGAGAGTCAAAATATGCAGAAAGGGAGGAGAGGAGGGTTGAGGAGGCAGAATCAGGAGATCGGAGGGAGAAGGATTTAGCAGAGGGAAGAGATTATAGGATGGAAGAGGAGAGAGTAGCGGGAGAGAGAGAGCGAAGGTTGCGACGGCACTTTACCATCTGAGTAGGGGCAGAGTGAGTAGTGTTGGAGGAGAGCGAAAGAGAAAAGGATACAAAGTAGTGGTCGGAGACTTGGAGGGGAGTTGCAGTGAGATTAGTAGAAGAACAGCATCTAGTAAAGATGAGGTCAAGCGTATTGCCTGCCTTGTGAGTAGGGGGGACGGTGAGAGGGTGAGGTCAAAAGAGGAAAGGAGTGGAAAGAAGGAGGCAGAGAGAAATGAGTCAAAGGCAGACGTAGGGAGGTTAAAGCCACCCAGGACTGTGAGGCGTGAGCCATCCTCAGGAAAGGAACTTATCAAGGTGTCAAGCTCATTGATGAACTCTCCAAGGGAACCTGGAGGGCGATAAATGACAAGGATGTTAAGCTTGAATGGGCAAGTGACTGTGACAGCATGGAATTCAAATGAGGAGATAGACAGATGGGTCAGGGGAAAAAGAGAGAATGTCCACTTGGGAGAGATGAGGATTCCTGTGCCGCTGACCAGATGCTCTCGGGGTATGCGAGAACACATGGTCAGACGAGGAAAGAGCAGTAGGAGTAGCAGTGTTTTCTGTGGTAATCCATGTTTCCGTCAGCGCCAAGAAGTCGAGGGACTGGAGGGTAGCATAGGCTGAGATGAACTCTGCCTTGTTGGCCGCAGAATGGCAGTTAGGAGGCTGCCGGAGACCTGGAACTCCACGTGGGTCGTGCGCGCAGGGACCACCAGATTAGAGTGGCAGCAGCCACGCGGTGTGAAGCGTTTGTATGGCCTGTGCAGAGAGGAGAGAACAGGGATAGACAGACACATAGTTGACAGGCTACAGAAAAAGGCTACAATAATGCAAAGGAGATCGGAATGAAATGAACTAAACATCTGGGAAAGCGAGAGAGCGGGGCCTCCCTCACCTACGTTTCACTGAAACACTCAAATATAACTCTCCCAACTTCCACTTTAGAAATTATAGTTGTTGTAAACTACAGCGGTTCAATGTTTTCTAGGAATAGACTCTAACTTCGTTTATTCAGCTAGCTAAGTTGGTACAGTATTCTTCCGTGAAAACCGTCCAGGGCACCGAATCCTATGACGCCATAGCCAACTAGCATGCCAGCCTCCAATAACACGGTTTAGCACCAATACTCGGTTACAACAAACCACCAGTGTGTTAACACGCCAAACAGATCAGTTGTGTGCGTGTCCAATGTTGTGTAAAGTTTTGGGTTAGTTTTGACAGTTTGAGTCCGTCGTCAACTTATTCAGCCAGTTAGTTAGCTAGAATAGTTAGCATACTAGCTAGCCATTGCTCTCTGCCAACGAACCATCCCCTCCTCCCACGGCACAAGAGCCAAGCTAATGTTAACTAGTCACCCATGTCCCGAATTCCCTTGAACGACTCTGGTTACCAGTATGTAAAAACAAAACAAAAATAAATGCAGGTTATAACTTACCCTTAGTAGCTACTTTTATCCAGTTAAGAGCAAAGCTAGCCACTGAATCGATTCAGCCAGTTCGCGTCTGTCCCAACGGAGAGAAAGCGTCTCCAAATATTACAGCTAGGTCGTTCCAGCTATTGTTTAGTTAGCTATCCAGGTAGCAACAAGCTAGCTACATTTGAGTACAGTAGCTACTAACTACCTAAAGTTAACGCTTCAGATAATGAGGTTAGAAAAACAGCTGAATGGTAGGTAGCTAGCTGGCATAATTACAGGTACTCTTAAGCGTGAAATAACATTGGAAACAACTATCCACAGTTGCTAATAGTTACCAGTAGCTACCCGCTAGTTAGCTAGCTTTATTGGTCCAGGTAGTGGGTTAGCTAGCCTCGTGCTTCACCGGGCTCAACCGAATACAATACTTACCTACAATAATTACCTAAAATAACCTACAATAACTACCTAGATAAACTACCTACAATACCTAACTACAATACCTACCTACAATCTAAATACATGGTTAAAGCTTAGAGCAATCCAGAACATCAGCCATCAAATAAGAATTTGTTCTTAACTGACTTGCCTAGTTAAATAAAGGTTAAATAAAATAAAAATAAATACTATAGAGGGAGCCATTTGGGACAGTTTTAGAACCTCAACTTACCAGTGTGTTTGAGTTTATGTTGCAATTCCACTGACCACAGCACGCAAACCCTGTAGAATGAAAGGCATAGATTTTATTAGTGCGATGCTTAAGAAATCGAAAACGTACTGCTGCATTAGCTACAGTCACTCAGTAGTTCATGTCGTTTCACATCGGTTCAAAGTGAGCTAAGTTTGTCATCATTGGGACTGTAGCATGTTAAAGTGACTGGTTCCACCAGTTAAGAGTTCTGTCAACACTAGGCCCAAATGGCAACCCAGTCCCTAAGCAGTGCACTACTTTTGACGATACAGACTGGCCATGGTCAAAAGTAGTGCACAAGGAATAGGGTGCCATTTGGGATTCAACCACTGTACTGGTGGAAGACCAATCCTACACATAGTGGAGAATTCAGTTTGAGTTTTGGATTAAGAACTCACCAGTGAAGGTAGTGTTAATCCCTCAGGAACTTTACCCCCATGTCTGTTAATTAAGAAAATAAAGTTACTGTTTGGCTGTAAAGAATTTAAAAACATACAACTGCTGCATTAGCTACAGTCACTCAGTAGTTCATGTCGTTTCACATCGGTTCAAAGTGAGCTAAATTTGTCATCATTGGGACTGTAGCATTTACCGGTAGCCATAGCAACTAAACAGTAATGCCAAGAAGCCATCTTGTATAGTCAGCCAACCAAAAGGGGCTAGTGAAAGCGTCTGCATCCAAAGTCCAAAGTCCCACCCTATTCCCTTCATGGTGCACTATAATGGTACATTTTACATTTTAGTCATTTAGCAGACGCTCTTATCCAGAGCGACTTACAGGAGCAATTAGGGTTAAGTGCCTTGCTCAAGGGCACATCGGCATATTTTTCACCTAGTCGGCGATTAGAACCAGCGACCTTTCGGTTACTGGCACAACGCTCTTAACCACTAACATTTCACAAACCTGAATTTTCAGAAAGCACATCAGTGTGTCAGTCTCATGGTCTGGAATCAGGTATCCCACAGAAGGAATCACAAAATAATGTTAGTTATAGTTTGGCTTCTATGAGAGGATAGAATGTTCCTAAATAGAGCCGATCAGAACAAAGAGTAGCTTCACAAAACAATCAGACATATGCTTGTCAATGGATCATCATTTAAAGCCCAGAGAGTCATATATAGTGCACTACTACCCCGGCAGATTTGGGCCATTGGAACTGTCATGAACACCAGTGAACAAACTCAAATGGAACTCACCAGCACACGCATTCCTATTCCGGAATGGAACTCGAAGTGGAGATTCTGTTCAGATGCCTTGAAGTCACAAAGTTATGTTGCAAGCAATGCAGACCTAAGCAAAGGACACATCTACATTAGTGACTTACAAGCCTGTATATTACAAGAGGCTTTGGAACACAGAGCAAGGAGGCTATCAGATCAGAGTTAGCATCACCAAAAATCAGACATATGCTTGTCTTTGAGGATCATCATTTACAGCCAGTCACATATGACACCATATAAGAGGCCAAGCTTACCTCCTGCTATACGGTATACCGCCCAAGCCTAGTGCTGCTGTGTATTTTTAGCAGCCGTTCTAGGAGCTATTGTTTTTGAAGAGCCCTGCGTGGTTCAGGATGGTTGCTATGAGCGATGAGAGTGTTTTTAGTCATAAATCCTAACTTCTCTCGTTCTCTCTCTCTCTATTTTTCTCTCTTTCTCTCTTCCTCTCTCGCTCTCTTTGTCTCTCTCTTTCTCTCTCTCTCATGTAGACATGGAACACGGTGTGCTGGAGAGGTTGCTGCGGCCGCCAACAACGATGTTTGTGGGGTGGGCATGGCCTACAACGCCAAAATTGGAGGTGAGTGAGGCATGCTCTGCCAATGGACAATTGTGATTGGTTGACTCGGGTCTACTGTCAGTTGAACCAGAGTCATGTTCAGTAGAGCACACCGTAGCGATCTCTATACTTGCTAGCTGCCACTTCTGAATATTTACCAACTTTTGTCTCTAATCTTTCGCCAAAAACAAGTATTCTAATCAGTCTAATGTACTATTTCAAGCCACTGTCTGGCCTTTACCAACTTGTGTCCCTAACACTCTGTCAAATACAAGCAGCCAGCCAACAGTGGAGCCCTGAGAGCAGTCCCTGGGGAGCAGTCCCCAGCAGTCCCACAGATGTTAGCCATAAGTCCCCTACTCCTCCTAGCATGCCTCTCCTGCTCTAGCAGCTCATTGTGTGTGTGTGTTCTCCTGCTGGGCCATTCCTAATTACTGTACAGTGATTAGCATTTAGTGGCTGTGTTGAACCCCCACCCCCAAACACACACACATACACACTCATCTCCCACGCTCACAGCTTTTAGATAGGAACCAGTGAGCACAGCTGGAGGGAAAGTAACCCAGCAGTGTCTCTCCATGGGATTCTAACCTCCTGTCCATGACACTGATGATTATGATGATGATCGTTATAGTGGCAGTAATGTGTTAGCTACTGCATTAACAGCAGGATTCAAGACATTAACATTCACATTTACCTCAAATCAGACCCCAATTCAGCTTTCAAACACCTCCTTGCAATCCAGACTGATTGCTCCGTACACACGCAATCAATTTGTGTGTGTCTGCAGGGCCTGGTTTTCTAGACTAGAGTGTGCAATTGAAGTCTTTATGTGGTTTATCATCAGTCTCAGAGATGCAGCAGATAACCTGTAATTAGCTAGTCAGGTACAGTAATAGGGCTTATTTGACTATGGCTCATTTCATGCCTTCTGTTACAATTACTGTTCAGAGCACTGATCTGAGGTGGTCCACATCAAAGCTGCAGACAGGCCCTATCATAAAGAGCAAGTTTTTCCATCTCAAGATCTTAAATAAAAAAATTACTATAGTAAGTGCTAGGGAAGTAACGATTCACTGATATGCATCGGTCCCTAGTTCAAATATCTAAGGTATGAGTGCATCAGTCTGCGGGGACTCCAAACCGATCCAAATGCATGAGCATGTATCGGTCAGAAAATCGATTCAAACATTACGAATCGCAGTTTCACAAATGTTTATTGCTCAAATTAATGGCTTTCTATCTTCCGAAAATACCTAATATTTTGTGACAACTGCGTCCACTCCTTCAGTGTCAAACTAAGCATATAATTATGTTGACAGTCATTAATCTGCAAGTCATTTGGCATGCCGAACAACCCCAGGCAATATCAGTAGCGTAGTCAAACGGCGCACGCTGGCCAACAAGAGGTAGGCCTATTCTTGATCTGGCACATCTGCTCTTCAGCATTCAAATGTTTGTATAATGGCTTGTGCAATATTAGGCTTTATTAGTTGAGTGACAACCAATGTAATTTTCTAGGTTATTTTTATCAAATGCGCTGTTGAAAAATGTTTTAGCGGAATAAAAGTAGCCAAAGCTACCACCGGGGAGACAACTCATCTGGCTATAGGTAGGCTACATGGTGATCGTTAGATTTGATTTTGATTGTTTAGGTTCACCATCAGCAATAGTTTTGGTAGTTTTGCATGAAACAATCAGTATATATGGTCATTTTTAGATATATAGGGTAAAATTGATCATTTCATAACAATTCATAATAATTTTTTCTACCTGCACTGCATGGTCTAAGCGGTAGAAGAAGATAAGCTAACTGTGAGTCCATCAAAACTTCCAAACAGTCTAAACCATTTGATTATGAGATGGGGGTGAAATCCAAAGTTGTGCTATATAGTCATAGCAATTGTTTTCCGATAAATATTGATATATTACTAACTTTAACAATTTTTATCTGCAAAAATGACAAATGAATTAGTGGGGGATGGTGATTTCAGATCAAAAGTGTGTGTGTGGGGGGGGGCATCAGCAGATTTGAATTTAGAATAGAAAATGAATGTGTATATGCAACAAATGTTAGTGCATCAAATCGTATCATATTGCATCGAATCGCATCAATTTGTTCCTCTAATCCACGTGTCAAACTCATTCAACGGAGGGCCGAGTGTTTGCAGGTTTTTGTTTTTTCCTTTCAATTAAGACATAGACAACCAGCTGAAGGGAGTTCCTTACTAATTAGTGACCTTAATTTATGAATAAAGTACAAGGGTGGAGCGTAAACTCGCAGACACTTGGCCTTCCGAGGAATGAGTTTGACATGTGATCTAAGCACTTTGCACACCTGGATTGTACAATATGTGCACATTATTTATTTTTTAATTCTTCAAGCTCTGTCAAGTTGTTTGATCATTGATAGACATCCATTTTGAAGACGATTTCAGTCAAAACTGTAACTAGGCCACTCAGGAACAATCAATGTCGTCTTGGTAAGCAACTTCAGTGTATGTTTGGCCTTTTGTTTTCGGTTATTGTCCTGCTGAAAGGTGAATTTGTCTCCCAGCGTCTGTTGGAAAGCAGACTGAACCAGGTTTTCCTCTAGGATTTTGCCTGTGCTTAGCTCTATTGCCTTTCTTTTTATCCCAAAAACCTCCCTAATCCTTGCCGATGACAAGCATAACCATAACATGATGTGAAGAGTGGAACTCAGTGATGTGTTGTGTTGGATTTGCCCCTAACATAACGTTTGTATTCAGGACATAAAGTTCATTTCTTTGCCACATTTTTTACAGTATTACTTTACTGCCTTATTGCAAACAGGACGCATGTTTTGGAATATTTTTATTCTGTACAGGCTTCCTTCTTTTAACTCTATCAATGATGTTAGTATTGTGGAGTAACTATAATGTTGTTGATCCATCCTCAGTTTTCTCCTATCACAGCCATTAAACTCTGTAACTGTTTTAAAGTCACCATTGGCCTCATGGTGAAGTCCCTGAGCGGTTTCCTTCCTTTCCGGCAACTGAGTTAGGAAAGACGCCTATATCTTTGTAGTGACTGGGTGTATTGATACACCATCCAAAGTGTAATTAATAACTTCACCATGCTCAAAGGGGATTCAATGTCTGCATTTTTTTTACCCCTCTACCAATAGGTGTCCTTCTTTGCCAGGCATTGGAAAACCTTCCTGGTCTTTGTGGTTGAATCTGTGTATGAAATTCACTGCTCGACTGAGGGACCTTACAGATAATAGTATGTGTGGGGTACAGAAATGAGGTAATTATTCAAAAATCATGTTAAACACAGTGAGTCCATGCAATTTATTATGTGACTTGTTAAGTACATCTTTACCCCTGAACTTATTTAGGCTTGCCAAAACAAAGGGCTAGAATACTTATTGACTTAAGACATTTCAGCTTTTCATTTTTAATTAATTTGTAAACATTTCTAAAAACATAATTCCACTTTGACACTGTGGTACTGTGTGTAGGCCAGTGACACAAAATCTCAATTTAATACATTTTAAATTCAGCCTGTAACACAACAAAATGTGGGGAAAGTCAAGGGGTGTGAATACTTTCTGAAGGCACTGTATCTAGATACGTATTGTATCGTCTTGAAAGGGAAAGATGCACATCCCTAGTAAGTGCCTATTAAGTGTCAATTAAAGTAAAAGTGTTGACCATAACAGGGTTGACGATTTCATCTTAAATCAGACATTAATCCCCCTGTGACAAGGGGAATGGAAGCTTAATATGTGCACCAGGAAGGGGCTATTGAATGCAAGCTTTAAACAATTGTTTATTGTTAAAACATTTCTAGCCTGTTTTCTTTTACACTATGATTTGACTATTAGATGTTCAATATTTCTTTTGAAAAATATACTTAAAAAGGAATAGTTTCACCATATTAAAACGAGAGTTCAGTTCACGTAACAGGGTTGACCTTAAAATGAGGGACAGACGTAAATGAATCACTAATCACATTAAAAAAATAATCATGTTCATAAATGACGTTGTCAAAGCAACAAAATAATGGTGAAAACTTGGAGACATTTTTGGGTTAAAATCTTCCTTGAAGTCACAGAGGATACACAGAGGGACATGTCAATTTTTGCCAATTTAGCAAGTCTTTATTCATATAAAAAAATCGAATTTATTGAATTCTCCATGTGGTCTATATTAAAGGGCACTTCATTTAATATAACAGGTTTTTAAAATTACACAATTTCTACTTAAAATATCAAAGGGATGCAAAAGGCACTCATTTCATGGAATGACCCTGCTACTGGGCCGGTTGGTTTCCCTCAGGTCACAGACGGTGTTGGAGGCACCGTAAAAACCCTCCCTCACTTGTTCGTCAGAAGGAATGTTCTGTCGTTCTTGCGTTGTTTGTGAGATGTCTGTTGTCCTACCTGGTTGATTAATGAAGGATAAGGTATTGACTCTTGTTGGCCAGCTGTGCTTGTTTATAGCTACAACAGTAAAAAGTGTGTGTGTGTGTGGATATGTGTGAGTAAGTGAGCACGCGTCTGCATGCGTGTGAGAGAGTACAATTGCTCATCACGTCTGGCAGAGTGACAGGCTCATAAACCCTTTGTCTCCCCAGTCAGACTGTGTGTTTGTCAATATGACAGCCAGACACAAAAGGCTTTGTTTCCCAACTGCATCATGTTAATAGCACCCTACCTCTTCTCCGCTCATGCTGTCTCTCTCTGTCCTCTCAGTCTCTCTCTCATTCTGTCACCTTCTCTCTTTCTTCCTTTGTCTCACCCTACCTACCTACCTGTCTATCTATTTTATTTTACCTCTAATTTCACCTCTCTCTCTCGATCTGTGTACTGACCTTGCGTGTGTGGGTTCAGGTGTGCGTATGCTGGACGGGGAGGTGACAGACGTGGTGGAGGCCTACTCCCTCAGCTTTAACTCGCAGCACATCCACATCTACAGCGCCAGCTGGGGCCCGGAGGATGATGGGAAGACGGTAGATGGCCCCGCCAAGCTGGCCAAGGAGGCCTTCCTCCGAGGAGTCACTGAGGTCAGTCATGGGAGCAAATTCATTACTGGAGCACACATGGTTTATGATGCATCCCTACCTAGGGCTGTTGCGATTACCTTATTATTGCACACCAGCTTTCATGAGTCGTGACCGCAGTAAAATTCTATGTGACCGCTGAGTCACGGTAATCTCCTCTTATGCACTCTGGACATGCTTTGGTAGTATCCAACTTGCTAACGACCATCAGATTCTAATGGCCTGGTACTCGGGGCTCTATTGTCCCTCAAACCAATCTGACATCAATGCAAATGCCATTGAAAATCACATTAAACATTTATCATCAAAACAGTAAGACTATCATACTTTTACAACTCACCTCACTGTGATGATCAATTTGAAGAAAGAGGTTCAACAGCAGGTTGAAACAGTGTAAAACATGGTTGTTGTGAATGTGGTTTCAAAGTCTAACACAACAAAATGGACAGCGCTTTCTAAGGTGATGATTAATTCAAAACTGCCATATGCATATTAGAGCTTATGCATAGGCTTATGAGCCTTGTGCCTTATGAAATTATGATTGTGCCGTTATACAATACATAGCCTACCGCATATTACACATGGCAGAAAAACATCAAACAAAACTGATTTAAGATGTCTTTGGTACATAATTGGTCTAGCCTATACTCTGATCTGCGGCTTTGGAACAAATTTGAGTAATCACCTTTGAGTGTGGACTCTATTATTATGCATACTGGATAGACTTGTTGTCACGATTCTCTAAAGTGGAACCCAGAAGCAGACCAGGACAAGGTGAGTTGAATGAAGGTGAGTATTTATTTAAAGACTTAAATGTGGAAGCAGGAGAATCCAGGTGACGGAGCTGGCAGTGGAGGTGAGTTGGTGGGAGTGAATGGGCAGATCCAATGATGTTTCTGAAGCCACAGACGACCAGGCAGAGGTGGAGTGAATATTCCGGGAGAGTAACTGTAGACAGAGGAAACAAAGGTGAGTTCACAGCAAGCAAAAAGTAACAGAACAGCAAAACTAACTTTTAGTAATCTGAGGCTGATACGCAGGCACAACATACTGTTCATGGCTAACGATCTGGCAGGGAATGGATGTCAGTTCAGCGCTTATGAAGTGGAGAGGTGATGATCAGAACCAGGTGTGCAGATAGCTGATGAGATGCAGGTGCGGGTAATAGAGAGATCTCCTGCCTTGCTTCGTCGCCCGGCAACCAGACAGGGTGCGTTCAGGAAACTCAGGAAAAAAGACTCCCGGACAGAAAACAGGCAACTCAGGCAGAAACCGACTCAGGAAGCGGGATTCCTGACACTGGTAACCTTATGCTACACTCCAAAATGTCTATCCGTGAGTCTGGGAGAGAGAGTATACCCTAGGCGATGCTGTTGGTTCATTGATTGTGCAGTGCGGCTTACAGTTAGCCTACAACTAGTGAATTTGTATTTGATTTTGAATAGCCTAGTAACAGACATTTTTATATTTTCATAATTCATTGGGTGTCACATTACCTTTAGCGTTACAGAATATCTCACCACCATGCGTTTCCATCTCCTCTCTCTGCTTTACTCCTTTATCAAGCGCTCAGACGGGCTGTCAACAGTTTAGTGATTTCTTTTAACTTGGTTTCCCAAATTAAGCACTAGGTAGCTGCAGGAACATTTTATTTTATTCAGCTAAGTTCAATTCTATTCTTACTATAAAATAATATCACGGGACTTATAAGCATATCTTGTCAGCTAAATAAACATACCTACAGCCCTATGGCATGGAGCATAGCCAGATAACATAGGCCTACAGTAGGCCAACTCATATTATGTTCTTCTTAAATACAAAAATATAAACGCAACATGCAACAATTTCAACGATTTTACTGAGTTAAAGGTCATATAATGAAATCAGTCAATTTAAATAAATAAATTAGGCCTTAATCTATGGAATTCACATGACTGGGCAGTGGCGCAGCCATGGGTGGGCCTGGGAGGGCATAGGCCCACCCACTTGGGAGCCAGATCTACCCACTGGGGAGCCAGGCCCAGCCAATCAGAATTAGTTTTTAATCACAAAAGGGCTTTATTACAGACAGACATACTCCTCAGGCCGGTTGGACGTACTGCCAAATTCTCTAAAATGACGTTGGAGGTGGCTTATGGTAGAGTAATTAACATTCAATTCTCTGGCAACAGCTCTGGTGGACAATCCTGCATTCAGCATGCCAAACTTGAGACATCTGTGGCAGTGTTGTGTGACAAAACTGCACATTTTAGAGTGGCCTTTTATTGTGCCCAGCACAAGGTGCACCTGTGTAATGATCATGCTGTTTAATGAGCTTCTTGATATGTCACACCTGTCAGATGGATGGATTATATTGGCAAAGAAGAAATGCTCACTAACAGGTATGTAAACACATTTGTGCACAAATCTTGAGAGAAATAAGCTTTTTGTGAGTATGGACCATTTCTGGGATCTTTTATTTCAGCTCATGAAACATGGGACCAACACTTTACATGTTGCGTTTGTATTTTTGTTCAGTATAGATGTTCCAAAGCCGCAGATCAGCGGCTTGTATGTCTGGAGGACTGGAGATGCTAAATGTGTTTATGTTAAATAACGGTCAATTACTGTGAGACCGGCAGTCTTTTGCATGACAATAACCGGCTGACAAAATGTCATGACCGCCACAGCCCTATACCTACCAGATGTTGACATATACCTACCCATAATGACAAAGTGAAAACAAGTTTTTATACATTTTTGCCAATTTATTTAAAAAATATAAAACTGATACCTTATTTACATAAGTATTCAGACCCTTTGCTATGATACTTGAAATTGAGCTCAGGTGCATCCTGTTTCCATTGATCATCCTTGAGATGTTTCTACAACTTGATTGAAGTCCACCTGTGGTAAATTCAATTGATTGGACATGATTTGGAAAGGCACACACCTGTCTATAGAAGGTCCCACAGTTGACAGTGCATGTCAGAGCAACAACCAAGCCATGAGGTGGAAGGAATTGTCTGTAGAGCTCCGAGACAGGATTGTGTCGAGGCACAGATCTGGGGAAGGGTACCAAAAAATGTGTGCAGTATTGAAGGTTCCTAAGAACACAGTGGCCTCCATCATTCTTAAATGGAAGACGTTTGGAACCACCAAGACTCTTCCTAGATCTGGCCGTCCGGCCAAACTGAGCAATCAGGGGGGAAGGGCCTTGGTCAGGGAGGTGACCAAAAACCTGATGGTAACTCTGACAGAGCAGGGTTCCTCTGTTGAAATGGGAGAACCTTCCAGAAAGACAACCATCTCTGCAGCACCACCAATCAGGCCTCTATGGTAGAGTGGCCAGACGGAAGCCACTCCTCAGTAAACTGCACATGACAGCCCGCGTGGAGTTTGCCAAAATGCACCTAAAGGACTCTCAGACCATGAGAAACAACTCCAAGCGTCACGTCTGGAGGAAACCTGGCACCATCCCTACGGTGAAACATGGTGGCTGCAGCATCATGCTGTGGGGATGTTTTTCAGCGGCAGGGACTGGGAGACTAGTCAGGATCGAGGCAAAGATGAATGGATCCAAGTACAGAGAGATCCTTGATAAAAACCTGCTCCAGAGCGCTCAGGACCTCAGACTGGGGCAAAGGTTCACCTTCCAACAGGACAACGACCCTAAGTACACAGCCAAGACAAAGCAGGAGTGGCTTCGGGACAAGTCTCTGAATGTCCTTGAGTGGCCCAGCCAGAGCCCGGACTTGAACCTGATCGAACATCTCTGGAGAGACCTGAAAATAGCTGTGCAGCGACGCGCCCCATCCAACCTGACAGAGCTTGAGACGATCTGCAGAGAAGAATGGGAGGTGTGCCAAGCTTGTAGCGTCATAACCAAGAAGACTCGAGGCTGTAATCGCTGCCAAAGGTGCTTCAACAATGTACTGAGTAAAGGGTCTGAATTCTTATGTAAATGTCATATTTCTGGGGTTTTTTGTAATACATTTTGAAAAAATTCCTTACAACCTGTTTTTGCTTTTTCATTATGGGGAATTGTGTGTAGATTGAAAACAATTTAATCAATTTTAGAATAAGGCTGTAACGTAACAAAATTAGGAAAGTCAAGGTGTCTGAATACTTTCCGAATGCATTGTATGTAGCTTCCGTTCTTATCCCTTATTTCTCATGTTTTCTTTTTTATTAGTTATAATATTTTGATATTGATACTGTGCTGATGGGTAGGGCTTGCAAGTTAAGCATTTCACTGTACATGTCCATGTGACAAGTAAAAGTTGAAACTTGAACTTGAACTCTGGATTTCAAAGTGCGAGCAGCGCAAGTGATTTAGGCTAAACAAAGAAGTGAGTTCCGGAAATCGGAAAGTATGCATCTTAAAATAGTTTTCACATAACTTTATATATCCTAACTCAGAATCAATTGGGCTTCTCAAAAATAATATGGTCACTGTGATAGAACATTTATTTTAATTGCCGATTTTCTGCATTTTAATACAGCTGTAGCAGGCTTTCTCTCTACCACCTTGATTTTAACCCACGCCCCTTTCAAGTCATATTTTGTTGCACAGTGTTTCCAGGCTTTATATGCAGTAGCAATTGAGCCTGGGGACAAGGTTACAGAACACCCAATACATTACCCATGTCATTCAGATCTCGTATACATAATAACAAAACAAGACCAGTCTCTCTTGCAATCCCGTCACTTAGTGTTTTTCCCATCCCCCTGCCATCTGAGTCCAAGGGGGCCCATTGAGTTTGATGGAATGAGTCCCAGATAGATTGGACAAATTGTCTGAGGTTAACGAGACCATTCCCCATGTGTCAGCAAAGGACATTAACAGAAACACATTAACACAATTTAAGATGGCGCCGTACTAGATAGCTGCCGTCTTGAGAGCGCCGACCCAACTTTCCTATTTTGTAATTATTTTAGCATTTATCTTTTGCACAAAATGTATCCGCTATCATTTCTTATGATCATCATATTTTTATTTTACGTCAGATGGGCAGTTACTAACCTCAATTTTGACTTCGACTTCAACTCAACCGCCCTGGGCTCTTTATATACACTAGCAGTCAAAAGTTTGGACACACCTACTCATTCAAGGGTTTTTCTTTATTTTTACTATTTTCTACATTGTAGAATAATAGTGAAGACATCAAAACTGTGAAATAACACATATGGAATCATGTAGTAACCAAAAAAGTGTTAAACAGATGAAAATATATTTTATAATAGAGATTATTCAAATAGCCACCCTTTGCCTTGATGACAGCTTTGCACACTCTTGGCATTCTCTCTACCAGCTTCATGAGGTAGTCACCTGGCATGCATTTCAATTAACAGGTGTGCCTTCTTAAAAGTTAATTTCCTTCTTAATGCATTTGAGCCAATCAGTTGTGTTGTGACAAGGTAGGGGGGGTATACAGAAGACCCAGAGTTACCTCTGCTGCAGAGGATAAGTTCATTAGAGTTACCAGCCTCAGAAATTGCTGCCCAAATAAATGCTTCACAGAGTTCAAGTCACAGACACATATCAACATCAAGAAACACAAGCATTTGTTAGTTTTTATTTTACCTGTATTTAACTAGGCAAGTCAGTTAAGAACAAATTCTTATTTACAATGACGGCCTACACCGGCCAAACCCGGACGACGCTGGGCCAATTGTGCGCCACCCTATGGGACTCCCAATCACGGCCGGTTGTGATACAGCCTGGAATCAAACCAGGGGGTCTGTAGTGACGACTCAAACACTGAGATGCAGTGCCTTAGACCACTTTGGTCTGGAGTCCAAATTTGAGATTTTTGGTTCCAACCGCTGTGTCTTTGTGAGACGCAGTGTGGGTGAACGGATGATCTCTGCATGTGTAGTTCCCACCGTAAAGCATGGAGGAGGAGGTGTTATGGTGTGGGCGTACTTTGCTGTTGACACTGTCTGTGATTTATTTAGAATTCAAGGCAAACCTAACCAGCATGGCTACCACAGTATTCTGCAGTGATACGGCATCCCATCTGGTTTGGGCTTAGTGGGACTATCATTTGTTTTTCAACAGGACAATGACCCAACACACCACCAGGCTGTGTAAGGGCTATTTTACCAAGAAGGAGAGTGATGGAGTGCTGCATCAGATGACCTGGCCTCCACAATCCCCCGACCTCAACCCAATTGAGATGGTTTGGGATGAGTCGGACGGCAGAGTGAAGGAAAAGCAGCCAACAAGTGCTAAGCATATGTGGGACCTCCTTCAAGAATGTTGGAAAAGCATTCCAGGTGAAGCTGGTTGAGAGAATGCCATGAGTGTGCAAAGCTGTCATCAAGGCAAAGGGTGGCTATTTGAAGAATCTCAAGTATAAAATATATTTAGATATGTTTAACACTTTTTGGGTTACTACATGATTCCATTTGTGTTATTTCATTGTTTTGATGTATTCACTATTATTCTACAATGTAAAAAATTGTAAAAATAAAGAAATACCCTTGAATGAGTAGGTGTGTCCAAACTTTTGAATGGTACTGTACCTCCGATCCAATCTTCGGGCTATCCAAGAGGAAATGCCGGCGAAAAAGAGGCAAGAGATTGGGCGTCCTGTTGATACTAAGGCAAAGGGAAAACCGGCCACCACTTCCCTCCATTCTATTGGCCAATAAGATGGATGACCTCCAATCGCATATTTGCTATCAACAGGACTATCATAACTGCACTATTCTCTGTTTTTCTGAAACATGAACAAGATAGCCCCCATGGCTATCCAACTCGATGGATTTTTCATTCACCAAGCGGACAGGACATCTGACTCAGGGAAATCCAGCGGGGGAGGTCTATGTCTCTTCATCAACAACAGATGGTATGTTAACCAGGGGTTGGAACCTAAATTATTTTCCAATCGTTTTATTCTGAACAGAAACATATGTTTTTGTTCTGTTCCACTCTTCCGACCAGCAAAATAAAGTCATGAACAGGTTCGAACCCCAAAAAAGTACTGGTTTATATTGTTCCTTTCTGTTCCTATTTAAACCTCTGAAATCAATATTCACCAATCAGTGTGGATAGTGCAGCTTGCTATGGAGCGGGAAAGCAATTTAATCAGGATAGGAAAGTCATTAAGAGCAAATGGTTTAATCATAATGTAAGACAAACACACACACTGTGCTGGGCGTGACACTCAACTGACATTTTGCGGGTGAGGAGAGAGCAAGAGAGGATAGCGGAAGCTTGCCTTGAAGCGCTGGTCATGTTGTTATGACATGCATTATCTGAATTAGGCCCACAGAATTACAGAGGAGTGGCTTCTATGGAGGAACTTTGAATGTTTTTAAACTGGTTTAACGTTGGACCAGAACAAATGTTAGCTAACTAGCTAACAAGCTTGTGTGTGCAGAGCAGCACTAGAATTAAAAACACGTATTACCTTTATGTAGTTAATCAATCCAATGTGAAACGTGATAACTATAGTATCCTTACCTAGCATTGAAAAAGTTAATCCATTCATTTAAACATCTCACCCTCATTTCTGAATCATGCTCGTAACGTTATCAGTAGGCTACAGCAACCTATGCTTAAGAGGTGAGGGGCAGGTAGCCTACATACACACACGCACACCCCCTGGCAAAGATTTCCAGCTGGCAGGCAAACACTGGAATAAGTTTGAGTGACAGAGTGAGGGCTTTGCATAGGCACTTTGTTGCGATTTTTGTGGGACCAAAAAAAAAATGCCCGGAACGTAAAATAACTTTATTAACTGGTTCCCATGCTTTAAAAATACAGGTTCTGTTCCGGAACATTATAGATCACTTTAGTTTCAGGTTCGGGTTCTGTTCCTCAAATAATTTGGTTATTTTTCGGTTCTGTTCCCTGAACCGGTTCCAGCCCTTGGTGCAGACTCTAGCGCAGTGGAAGTCTCGACCCATTGTTCACCCATCTTGGAATACCTGATGGTCAAATGCCGACCCTTCTAAATTACCTCCCGAGAGAGTTTTCCTTTGTTATCTTGACTGCTGTATATATTCCACTTCAGGACAACAACAACAACAAGCTGGCACTTAATGAACTGTACGAGGCAATAAACAAGCAGGAAACCATGCACCCAGAGGCTGCTTTTCTTTTTGCTGGCGATTTTAATTCCACGTCACTAAGACACGTGATGCCCAACTTATCAACACATCTCCTTCTCCACTGGGGCCGATAAAGTCCTAGACCACTGTTACTCAACCCACAAACAAGCATACAAAACCCTCCCCCGTCTCCCCTTCGGCAAATCAGCTCATGTCTCTATACTCCTGCTTCCTGTTTACAGAGAAATGGTCCTCCGGATCGGAGGCTATGTTGCACGACTGCTTTGCTAGCACTGACTGGAATATGTTTCGGGACTCCGCTAATAGGATTGATGCGCTAACCACCTCTGTCTCGGGCTTCATCAGGAAATGCATTGCAAACGTTGTCCCCACAGTGAAGATTCACTGCTTCCCCAATCAAAAACCATGGATTAACACTGAGGTATGTGCTAAACTAAAGGACAGAGCTACCACACACAGGGCTATTGCAGCCAACCCCGAGGCTACGACTGAGGACACGAACACGTACATGAAGTCCCACTACGACCTCCGCAGAGCCATCAAACAGGCGAATGGACAATATAGGAACAAGGTGGAATCCTATTATAACGGCTCCAAAGCTCGATGCATGTGGCAAGGGCTACAGTCCATAACGGATTACAAAGGTAGACCTAGCCGTGATCTATCCAATGATGCCTCCCTACCAGTCGAACTCAATGCATTTACAACACCCGACCTGTGCACGAGGGCCCCTGCCATCCCATAGGACTGCGTGATCTCGCTCTTTGAGGCCAACGTGAGTAAGGTTTTTAATCTGGTCAACACTCTCCAAGGCCACGGGGCCAGACGATATTCCAGGGCGCATTCTCAGAGCATGCACAGACCAGCTGGCAGGTATCTTCACGGTCATTTTCAATCTGTCATTGCCCCAGTCTGTAATCCCTACTTGTCTCATGCTGACCAGCATCATTCCTGTGCCCAATAACACATAATTTCCATCATCCCAGACACCCTAGAACCACTTCAATTTGCATACCGCCCCAACAGATCTACAGACAACGCAATCTCAATTGTACTCCACACTGCCCTCTCCCACCTGGACAAGAGGAATACCTATGTGAGAAGAGAATGCTGTTCATCGACTACAGCTCAGCGTTCAACACCATAGTGCCCTCCCAAGCTCGTCACCAAGCTCGGGACCCTGGGACTGAACACCTCCCTTTGCAACTGGATCCTGGACTCCCTGAAGGGCCGACCCCAGGTGCTGAGAGTAGGCAACACCTCCGCCATGCTGACCCTCAACACTGGGGCCCCCAAGGGGTGTGCTCTTAACCCCATCCTGTACTCCCGGCACAAGGGGCGTGTGGCCACACATGACTCCATCATCAAGTTTGCTGACGACGTGACGGTGGAAGGCCTGATCACCAATGACGATGAGACAGCCTACAGGGAGGAGGTAAGAGAACTGGCAGTGTGGTACCAGGACAACAACCTCTCCCTCAACGTCAGCAAGGCCAAGGAGCTTATCATGGACTACAGGAAACAGGGGGGTGCACACCCCCATCCACGTTGACGAGGCCGCAGTGGAGAGTGTCAAGAGCTTCAAGTTCCTCTGTGTCCACACCACTGAGGACTTAACATTGTCCTCTCACACCAGAACAGCTGTGGAGATGGCACTGCAACGCCTCTTCACCCTCAGGAGGCTGAAACGATTTGTCATGGCCCCTCAGATCCTCAGGAACTTTTACAGCTGCACCATTGAGAGCATCCTGACTGGTTGTATCACCGTCTGGTATGGCAACTGCACCGCCCGCGACCGGAAGACCCTACAGAGGGTGGTGCGGACGGCCCAGCACATCACTGGGGGTGAGCTCCCAGCCATCCAGGGCGTACATGCAGGATGTACATGTGGTACCGGTGCATCTAGGCTCAGACAAACAGACTCCTAAAAAGCGTCATCCACTGGCCATAAGACTGTTAAATGGCTAACAACTACTGCTCTCCCTCACCTACAGATTATCCACATTGGTTCTATGCACATCCACAGGTCTCTACCCACTCAAACACAACCTAGGCTGCTGCTAAAATGATTATTGATTAGATTTATTACTCCATTACGCTGCTGTCCATTGGTTATTGATTGCCTATCTATTTTATCCTGCTACTTGTCACTATTACTCCTGTTCACATGTATATATTACCAATAGTATATTACCACTGAGTGTACAAAACATTAGGAACACCTGCTCTTTCCATGACATAGATTGACCAGGTGAATCTAGGTCATGTGTGCCAGAGGGTGAATGGGCAAGACAAAATATTTAAGTACCTTTGAACGGGGTATGGTAGTAGGTGCCAGGCGCACCGGTTTGAGTGTGTCAAGAACTGCAACGCTGCTGGATTTTCACACTCAACAGTTTCCCATGAGTATCAAGAATGGTCCACCACTCAAAGAACACAGAGCCAACTTGACACAACTGTGGGAAGCGTTGATGTCAACATGATCCAGCATCCATGTGGAACGCTTTCAACACCTTGTAGAGTCCATGCCCCGATGAATTGAGGCTGTTCTGAGGGCAATATTAGGAAGGTGTTCCTAATATATTGTACACTCAGTGTATATTCCTGCTACCAGTCACTTTTCAGCCCTGTTTACATGTATATCCTACTACTAGTCACTTTTTATGTATAAACCCTCCACAACCACTCTAGTACCCCTGCACATTGAGTAAGGTACTGGCACTGACCTGTATATACTTGCATTCTCGTGTTTCTTTAACTCTCATCGTAGTTCTTGTTTTTTTTCTTATTCTTACTTTTATTTTTTTATACTATTTTCTATTATTATCTATATTATTATTATTATCACTGCATTTTTGGGAAAGAGCTCACAAGGTAAGAATTTCACTGTACTGTTTTACACCTGTTGTGTACGTGGCGAATAAACTTTGAAACTTGAAACAAATGTGGAATGACAAATGGCAGAGGAGAAATGGGAGCAAAATCACTGACGCAGAGTTGGATTTAGAAAGGAGGGGAATAGAGGATAGCCATCTTTGTAAGAATGTGGGGAGAGGGAGTTTTAATGTAAGAAATATGATTCATATAACATAAATCCCACATCTAACACTCGATGGAAAGAAAAGAATAGCCTGCAGCAAAACAGGGCATTTTCCATTTTACTGAAAAGATTCCCATAATGATTTGAAATGGGGAATACCTGTTGATTTAATCCATAAGAAAACAAGCAAATGCATCAGTAGTGAGAATAAAATAGGGATTGTGAGGGCTGTTGGCCTTTTAAATGTCCACCCAGCAGTGAGCTGGAAGAGAGCAGGAGAGTCCCACTGAGTCACACGCTGGGACAAACCCTCCACTGGGGACAGGGATTAGGAAATAACATTCTCACAGCACTTCTTTAGATCCATAAAGACTGTGGGCGTGTTCCCTAAGCAGTGCTGTGTGCGTGTGCATGTGTGAGATATGATTTGTTTTGTTCATGTCGCTGGCACTCCCACACACGCCTCCACTGTTTCTCATCTCAGTCTCAGCTGGAGTTGAGGCACAACGCAGTGTGAGGTAGAGTGTGTGCCTATCCAGCCCCTCCCTCCCTTCATATCTCTTTCTCGCCCCTGCTCTTTTATGCAGCCTCTTTCACATTTTCAATCAATCCCTCTATTTCTCCATTAGGGATGGGTACGGATATCCGAACGGACATTAGTATTCGATTACTTAGTGAGGGTCAAACTTTCCGGGTAGCCTTCCACAAGCTTCCCACAATAAGTTGGGTGAATTTTGGCCCATTCCTCCTGACAGAGCTGGTGTAACTGAGTCAGGTTTGTAGGCCTCCTTGCTCGCACACGCTTTTTCAGTTCTGCCCACAAATGTTCTATAGGATTGAGGTTAGGGCTTTGTGATGGCCACTCCAATACCTTTACTTTGTTGTCCTTAAGCCATTGTCCATTTGGAAGATCCATTTGCGACCAAGCTTTAACTTCCTGACTGATGTCTTGAGATGTTGCTTCAATACAGTTGAAGTCAGGTTGGAGTCATTAAAACTCATTTTTCAACCACTCCACAAATTTCTTGTTAACAAACTGTAGTTTTGGCAAGGCGGTTAGGACATCTACTTTGTGCATGACACAAGTAATTTTTCCAACAATTGTTTACAGACAGATTATTTCACTTATAATTCCCTGTATCACAATTCCAGTGGGTCAGAAGTTTACATACACTAAATTGACTGTGCCTTTAAACAGCTAGGGAAATTCCAGAAAATGATGTCATGGCTTTAGAAGCTTCTGATAGGCTAATTGACATCATTTGAGTCAATTGGAGGTGTACCTGTGGATGTATTTCAAGGCCTACCTTCAAACTCCGTGCCTCTTTGCTTGACATCATGGGAAAATCAAAAGAAATCAGCCAAGACCTCCGAAAAAAAAATGTAGACCTCCACAAGTCGGTTTTATCCTTGGGATCAATTTCCAAACACCTGAAGGTACCACGTTCATCTGTACAAACAATAGTACGCAAGTATAAACACCATGGGACCACGCAGCCGTCATACCGCTCAGGAAGGAGACGCATTCTGTCTCCTAGAGATCAAATCAAATCAAATCAAATTGTATTGGTCACATGCGCCGAATACAACAGGTGCAGACATTACAGTGAAATGCTTACTTACAGTCCTTAACCAACGGTGCATTTATTTTTAACAAAAAAAGTAAAAATAAAACAACAACAAAAAAAGTGTTGAGAAAAAAAAGAGCAGAAGTAAAATAAAGTGACAGTAGGGAGGCTATATATACAGGGGGGTACCGTTGCAGAGTCAATGTGCGGGGGGCACCGACTAGTTGAGGTAATTGAGGTAATATGTACATGTGGGTAGAGTTAAAGTGACTATGCATAAATAATTAACAGAGTAGCAGCAGCGTAAAAAGGATGGGGTGGGGGGGCAGTGCAAATAGTCCGGGTAGCCATGATTAGCTGTTCAGGAGTCTTATGGCTTGGGGGTAGAAGCTGTTGAAAAGTCTTTTGGACCTAGACTTGGCACTCCGGTACCGCTTGCCGTGCAGTAGCAGAGAGAACAGTCTATGACTAGGGTGGCTGGAGTCTTTGACAATTTTGAGGGCCTTCCTCTGACACCGCCTGGTATAGAGGTCCTGGATGGCAGGAAGCTTGTGATGTACTGGGCCGTACGCACTACCCTCTGTAGTGCCTTGCGGTCGGAGGCCAAGCAGTTGCCATACCAGGCGGTGATGCAACCAGTCAGGATGCTCTCGATGGTGCAGCTGTAGAATTTTTTGAGGATCTGAGGACCCATGCCAAATCTTTTCAGTCTCCTGAGGGAGAATAGGCTTTGTCGTGCCCTCTTCACGACTGTCTTGGTGTGTTTGGACCATGATAGTTCGTTGGTGATGTGGACACCAAGGAACTTGAAGCTCTCAACCTGTTCCACTACAGCCCCGTCGATGAGAATGGGGGGCGTGCTCAGTCCTCTTTTTTTTCCTGTAGTCCACAATCATCTCCTTTGTCTTAGTCACGTTGAGGGAGAGGTTGTTGTCCTGGCACCACACGGCCAGGTCTCTGACCTCCTCCCTATAGGCTGTCTCATCATTGTCGGTGATCAGGCCTACCACTGTTGTGTCGTCGGCAAACTTAATGATGGTGTTGGAGTCGTGCCTGGCCATGCAGTCATGGGTGAACAGAGAGTACAGGAGGGGACTGAGCACGCACCCCTGAGGGGCCCCCGTGTTGAGGATCAGTGTGGCAGATGTGTTGTTACCTACCCTTACCACCTGGGGGCGGCCCGTCAGGAAGTCCAGGATCCAGTTGCAGAGGGAGGTGTTTAGTCCCAGGATCCTTAGCTTAGTGATGAGCTTAGAGGGCACTATGGTGTTGAATGCTGAGCTGTAGTCAATGAATAGCATTCTCACGTAGGTGTTCCTCTTGTCCAGGTGGGAAAGGGCAGTGTGGAGTGCATTAGAGATTGCATCATCTGTGGATCTGTTGGGGCGGTATGCAAATTGGAGTGGGTCTATGGTTTCTGGGATAATGCTGTTGATGTGAGCCATGACCAGCCTTTCAAAGCACTTCATGGCTACAGTCGTCAGTGCTACGGGTCGATAGTCATTTAGGCAGGTTATCTTAGAGTCCTTGGGCACGGGGACTATGGTGGTCTGCTTGAAACATGTTGGTATTACAGACTCAGTCAGGGACATGTTGAAAATGTCAGTGAAGACACTTGCCAGTTGGTCAGCACATGCTCGGAGTACACGTCCTGGTAATCCGTCTGGCCCTGCGGCCTTGTGAATGTTGACCTGCTTAAAAGTCTTACTCACATCGGCTACGGAGAGCGTGATCACATAGTCATCCGGAACAGCTGGTGCTCTCATGCATGCTTCAGTGTTGCTTGCCTCGAAGCGAGCATAGAAGTGGTTTAGCTCGTCTGGTAGGCTTGTGTCACTGGGCAGCTCGCGGCTGTTGAACATACTTTGGTGCGAAAAGTGCAAATCAATCCCAGAACAACAGCAAAGGACCTTGTGAAGATGCTGGAGGAAACAGGTACAAAAGTATCTATATCCACAATAAAATGAGTCCTATATCGACATAACCTGAAAGGCCGCTCAGCAAGGAAGAAGCCACTGCTCCAAAACCGCCATAAAAAAGCCAGACTACGATTTGCAACTGCACATGGGGACAAAGATCGTACTTTTTGGAGAAATCTCCTGATGAAACAAAAATAGAACTGTTTGGCCATAATGACATTTTACATTTACATTTTAGTCATTTAGCGGACGCTCTTATCCAGAGCGACTTACAGTTAGTGCATACATTATATATATATATATATATAAAAAAATATTTTGTTTATTTTTCATACCCCCCGTGTGAATCGAACCCACAACCCTGGCGTTGCAAATGCCATGCTCTACCAACTGAGCTACATTCCCTGCTGGCCATTCCCTCCCCTACCCTAGACGACGCTGGGCCAATTGTGCGCCGCCCCATGGGTCTCCCGGTCGCGGCCGGCTACGACAGAGCCTGGATTCGAACCAGGATCTCTAGTGGCATAGCTAGCACTGCGATGCAGTGCCTTAGACCACTGCGCCACTCGGGAGGAAAAAGGGGAACGCTTCCAAGCCAAAGAACACCATCCCAACCGTGAAGCACTATGGTGGCAGCATCATGCTGTGGGGGTGCTTTGCTGCAGGAGGGACAGGTGCACTTCACAAAATAGATAAATCATTCTCTCTACTATTATTCTGACATTTCACATTCTTAAAGTAAAGTGCTGATCCTAACTGACCTAAGACAAGGAATTTTTACTAGGATTAAATGTCAGGAATTGTGAAAAACTGAGTTTAAATGTATTTGGCTAAGGTGTATGTAAACTTCCGACTTCAACTGTAGCTCCACTTATACAGTGGGGAAAAAAAGTATTTAGTCAGCCACCAATTGTGCAAGTTCTCCCACTTAAAAAGATGAGAGAGGCCTGTAATTGTCATCATAGGTACACGTCAACTATGACAGACAAATTGAGGAAAAAAAATCCAGAAAATCACATTGTAGGATTTTTTATGAATTTATTTGCAAATTATGGTGGAAAATAAGTATTTGGTCACCTACAAACAAGCAAGATTTCTGGCTCTCACAGACCTGTAACTTCTTCTTTAAGAGGCTCCTCTGTCCTCCACTCGTTACCGGTATTAATGGCACCTGTTTGAACTTGTTATCAGTATAAAAGACACCTGTCCACAACCTCAAACAGTCACACTCCAAACTCCACTATGGCCAAGACCAAAGAGCTGTCAAAGGACACCATAAACAAAATTGTAGACCTGCACCAGGCTGGGAAGACTGAATCTGCAATAGGTAAGCAGCTTGGTTTGAAGAAATCAACTGTGGGAGCAATTATTAGGAAATGGAAGACATACAAGACCACTGATGATCTCCCTCGATCTGGGGCTCCACACAAGATCTCACCCCGTGGGGTCAAAATGATCACAAGAACGGTGAGCAAAAATCCCAGAACCACACGGGGGGACCTAGTGAATGACCTGCAGAGAGCTGGGACCAAAGTAACAAAGCCTACCATCAGTAACATACTACGCCGCCAGGGACTCAAATCCTGCAGTGCCAGACGTATCCCCCTGCTTAAGCCAGTACATGTCCAGGCCCGTCTGAAGATTGCTAGAGTGCATTTGGATGATCCAGAAGAGGATTGGGAGAATGTCATATGGTCAGATGAAACCAAAATATAACTTTTTGGTAAAAACTCAACTCGTCGTGTTTGGAGGACAAAGAATGCTGAGTTGCATCCAAAGAACACCATACCTACTGTGAAGCATGGGGGTGGAAACATCATACTTTGGGGCTGTTTTTCTGCAAAGGGACCAGGACGACTGATCCGTGTAAAGGAAAGAATGAATGGGGCCATGTATCGTCAGATTTTGAGTGAAAACCTCCTTCCATCAGCAAGGGCATTGAAGATGAAACGTGGCTGGGTCTTTCAGCATGACAATGATCCCAAACACACCGCCCGGGCAACGAAGGAGTGGCTTCGTAAGAAGCATTTCAAGGTCCTGGAGTGGCTTAGCCAGTCTCCAGATCTCAACCCCATAGAAAATCTTTGGAGGGAGTTGAAAGTCCGTGTTGCCCAGTGACAGCCCCAAAACATCACTGCTCTAGAGGAGATATGCATGGAGGAATGGGCCAAAATACCAGCAACAGTGTGTGAAAACCTTGTGAGGACTTACAGAAAACGTTTGACCTGTGTCATTGCCAACAAAGGGTATATAACAAAGTATTGAGAAACTTTTGTTATTGACCAAATACTTATTTTCCACCATAATTTGCAAATAAATTCATTAAAAATCCTACAATGTGATTTTCTGGATTTCTTTTCTCATTTTGTCTGTCATAGTTGACGTGTACCTATGATGAAAATTACAGGCCTGTCTCATCTTTTTATGTGGGAGAACTTGCACAATTGGTGGCTGACTAAATACTTTTTTTCCCCACTGTATATTTGGTTATGAAAAGAAAAAGCTTCAAAAGTGTATCTTTTTATCGTGATATGCCTGCGTTTCCATTGTTATGATGGAATTGCCCAGTTGTGACTAATGGCCTCCTTATATTTATTTATTTTACCTTTATTTAACTAGGCATGTCAGTTAAGAGCATATTCTTATTTACAATGACGCCTACACCGGCCAAACCTGGACGACGCTGGGCCAATTGTGCGCCGCCCTATGGGACTGTATCACGTCCTGTTGTGATACAGCCTGGAATCGAACCAGGGGGTCTGTAGTGATGCCTCAAGCACTGAGATGCAGTGCCTTAGACCACTGCGCCACTCAGAAACTTTTCCGCAGCAGTAAATAGTCTGCCATGGTTCATGATTCATGAATAAGAGTTATGCCGGCAGCAGTGCAGTGTGTGTCAGAAAGAATACAAC
This sequence comes from Coregonus clupeaformis, assembly GCF_020615455.1. NCBI lineage: Eukaryota > Metazoa > Chordata > Actinopteri > Salmoniformes > Salmonidae > Coregonus > Coregonus clupeaformis. The sequence goes on from NC_059202.1 coordinate 44,787,532, forward strand.
AGCATATCACATCCAGTGAAAGTATGTGGGTAAACATCCTTGTCTGGTGCAATTTTTCACACTATCAGTCTCTCAACTGAAAATGTATGCACGCACTAACTGTAAGTCGCTCTGGATAAGAGCGTCTGCTAAATGACTAAAATGTAAATGTATATGTGTACATTTCCAGGGCCGCGGCGGGCTGGGCTCCATCTTTGTGTGGGCGTCGGGGAACGGTGGTCGTGAGAAGGACAGCTGTAACTGTGACGGCTACACCAACAGCATCTACACCCTGTCCATCAGCAGCACCACACAGTACGGCATGGTACCCTGGTACAGCGAGGCCTGCTCCTCCACCCTCGCCACCACCTTCAGCTCTGGGAACCCTAACGAGAAACAGATAGTGAGTAGTACTGATACACACACACACATACAGTATAAACACACTCCTATCTTCACACTCGCCACATATTTTCAGCTCCAGAAACCCCAATGAGAAACAGATGTGAGTCATCATTAGTAATCCTTTGAGGTCCAGGATGATCTCTTTATCACACACAACAAAGCAGAATGCACAACATAAAACAGTCTCATAATAATGAAGAATATTGATACACCCACAGCAACTGCAACCTCAACCAGAAACATTTATCAAGTACCTCTGATACGCAAACACACACCTCTAGTATCGCTACAACCCACATCAGAGGAAACCTCATAGAAACAGATTGACACTGACACACAAACACACTCAACCTACAGCAGAGTAAACCTTCACTTGAAACAGATAGTGATTCATACCAAACTATTAGTGACTAATATACACTACCGTTCAAAAGTTTGGGGTAATTTAGAAATGTCCTTGTTTTCGAAAGAAAAGCAATTTTTTTTGTCCATTAAAATAACATCAAATTGATCAGAAATACAGTGTAGACATTGTTAATGTTGTAAATGGCTATTGTAGCTGGAAACGGCTGATTTTTAATGGAATATCTACATAGGCGTACAGAGGCCCATTATCAGCAACCATCAGTCCTGTGTTCCAATGGCACGTTGTGTTTGCTAATCCAAGTTTATCATTTTAAAAGGCTAATTGATCATTAGAAAACCCTTTTGCAATTATGTTAGCACAGCTGAAAACTGTTGTGCTGATTAAAGAAGCAATAAAACTGGCCTTCTTGAGACTAGTTGAGTATCTGGAGCATCAGCAATTGTGGGTTCGATTACAGACTCAGAATGGCCAGAAACAAATAACTTTCTTCTGAAACTCGTCGATCAGTCGATTCTTGTTCTGAGAAATGAAGGCTATTCTATGCGAGAAATTGCCAAGAAACTGAAGATCTCGTACAACGTTGTGTACTACTCCCTTCACAGAACAGTGCAAACTGGCTCTAACCAGAATAGAAAGAGGAGTGGGAGGCCCCGATGCACAACTGAGCAAGAGGACAAATACATTAGTGTGTCTAGTTTGAGAAACAGGCACCTCACAGGTCCTCAACTGGCAGCTTCATTAAATAGTACCCGCAAAACACCAGTCTCAACGTCAACAGTGAAGAGGCGACTCCGGGATGCTTTTCTTTTGAAAATAAGGACATTTCTAAGTGACCCCAAACTTTTAAACGGTAGTGTACACCACACTTCCCTGACCACAACTAACATGAATACTCCTGCAACTCACTGCTTTCTCAGCTTTCCTCCCAAACACACCAGAGGGCTGCTGCAGGTGAACAAACACACATCTCTCAGTCTGGCTGTGTCATTGTCTCACTCTGAGGTGATTAACTTAAGGCGCAGTTTAACTTAACTAATGCACTTCTGTTTTAGAAGACGCATGCTGCTTGTTGTCTCAGCAAACTTATCAATTAAGCAATCAATCACAATTAAACCGCACTGCAGATTCACTCAAAATGTGTATACTCTGTTTTAAGTTATAGGTATGGTTACATGACAACTTCCAGGTGGTGTTTCAGTTCATGGATTGAGTTCATGGAAAACCCTCTGCTTTTGTGTCATTATTCCAGTGATGTAAGCTTCAGTGATGTAAGCTGTATGAACCAGTCTATTTTCCTGATACCTTAAAAAGAAGGCCATCCAAACCCCAACCCACATCTAATTTATAACAGAATACCTCTTTTCAGCTTGGTTCTTAAGAGATGTGTTCACTAGACAGAGTATTTTCAGTGTTCTGGGGCATACAGTAGCTTGTAAGTTACACACACACACACACACTGAGTGGGTTGATTAGCTAACATTCTGCCTGTCATACCTGATGTGTCCTCACATTGCCCCAGACATGCCTCATTAACTCTGCCTCTGACAACAGGTACAACACCCCCTTTTCTTCTTCCCTTTTCCTCTTCTCCACCACCTTTTCGTCCCTCCTAGGCAGAAGTCACCCAATGCCAAAATCCTGACTTGAGATCTACATACTAATAACTCTTTCTTTTGCATAGATAAGTAATGCATTTAAATGAGTTGTTCTACTTACATGCAGATCAGCCAGTTTCTGTAGGAATCTATATGACTGATGTTATTTTTTCTCATCTCTCTCTTCTCCTAGGTGACCACAGACCTGAGACAGAAGTGTACAGACACCCACACGGGGACGTCAGCATCGGCCCCACTGGCTGCTGGGATCATCGCCCTGGCTCTGGAGGCCAAGTGAGTTATCTCTGTTTAGGGATGGGCGTGGTTATCCGGATATCCGAACGGACATTAGTATTCGCTAACTTGAGTGAGTGTTCATTTTTTGATAAATTTTTTTAGGCCTATTTTGACAGTGACATTTGAAATACTTTATTTAATAAAACAACAAACTTTCGAATGTAGTTTTTATAACCGTGCGTTGAGCTACTGCTGCGCATCTAGCCTGACATCAGTATACTATTTTCACGCACTTCAAATAGCAACTACAGGGCGCACACAGAATTTCCACAAGACCTGACACAGATCTATGCAAAACACTCACCAGAAAATATTTTTGTAACAGAATCAGTTCTATCATGGCGAAAAACTACGGAGAAAAGCATATTGTTCACTGTTTACCTCTGCCATGTGCATTTGCGTCATTCTGATTGGTCAAGAGCATGTTTAATTTAATTTTTTTATTTTGACTATCCGGATATCCTAAAAAATGTCAAATCCCTATCTCTGTTACACTCTAATATCTCTGTTAACCTGTAATCTCTCTTACTAGAACAGGGCTCTCCAACCCTGTTCCTGGAGAGCTACCATCCTGTAGGTTTTCGCCCAACCCTAATCTAGCGCACCTGGTTCTAATAATTGGCTGGTTGATAAGCTGAATCAGGTTAGTAACAACTGGGGTTGAAGCGAAAACCTACAGGAGGGTAGCTCCCCAAGAACTGGGTTGGAGAGCCCTGCACTAGAACACCTCTGTTTAACTTTTCTTTCAGTAGAACATATAGTATCTCAATAGAATAAGACAACTGCCCTGAAAAGAGTACTGTGTGGTAGAGAGTGAGACTGGCATGGCCAGCCAGTGATCAAGTCTGTAGACTACTCCTATAGTAGCCTGTAGTAGCCACATTGAGTGAGCCTCAAAATCCAAGATGGCGTAGCAGTGCGGTCGTGTTCTTTGTTGTGTGTCCGTGTAGATAGCCCTATAACACTTTTCATCCTTCTACTAAATATACTTTCCTGCAACCCGCCTCACTCAATGTGGAACGGATTCTATTATTTACTCACCATTATCTAGAATCTCCAGTTGAAACTAGCTAGCGAGCTAACTAGCTACTTGCTATTAGCCACCGTTAGCGGTTTTCACCCAGAACATCGGATTTTCTGCCGGAATAACTGAATCACTGGACCCTAACACCGGATCACAACTAGCTAGCCGCAACCGAATGTATGTTGCTGTAGGCTAATCACCACTGCCCCCGAAGCAAGCACCAGCTAGCCTTGAGCCAGGCCCATATCCCGGCTATCTACCTCTTTGTCTACCGGACGGGAGTAGCCAGCTAACTAGCTACTTGCTATTAGCCACCGATAGCGGTTTTTCACCATTGTCCGTGGCCTGCACTACCTACCAGCCAGCTCTAGCCTGGACTATTATCGGCCAGTCTGCACAGCGCGTTATCGACCCAGAACATATCGGATTTTCTGCCAGAATCACTAAATCACTGGACCTTTAACACGTGATCATCGCAACTAGCTAGCTGCAACCAAATGGATGTTGTTGTTGACTAATCAGCCTTGAGCTAGCCTCGAGTCAGGCACATCTCCCAGCTATCTACCTCTCTGTCAACCGGACGGGACCTCCTAGAGTCGACACGGAGCCCCGCCGATCCATCACGACTGGTCTGCCGACGTAATCGTCTGTGGTTTCAACAGGCTTCCCGTTGCGATGACCACGAAGATCCATCTGCTAGCCCCGGCCCGCTAGCACACGCAAACAACAGCCGTGCTTCCTGCTTGCTGTGCTTTAGCACCAATTCGAACTGCTCTCGGACTGACATATTGCTGTTCACTGGACCTTATGATCACTCAGCTGCACAGCTGATGCCTGCTGGACTGTTCCTTTACACGGTACCCTGTCCTGTTTATCTGTTTAGCCTCAGCCCAAACTTTCATCGCCATTACCAGTTGTTGTCTTAGCTCTCTCTAATAACACCTGTGATTGCTTTATGCCTCTCTCCCATGTCAATATGCCTTGCCTATTGCTGTTCCAGTTAGTTCTTATTATACAATTTCAATATAGAACCCCAAGTAATTCTCAAACTGCCTCAAATAGCTCCTTTGTTCCACCCACCCATACACGCTGAGACCGGCTCAATCGGTGCCTCCAGTGATGCTATCTCTTTCATTGTTACCCAACGCTTAGGTTTACCTCCACTGTACTCATATCCTTCCATATCCTTGTCTGTACATAATACCCTGACTCTATTCTACAACGCCAGGAAATCTGCCCCCTTTATTCTCTGTACCCAACGCACTAGAAAACCAGTTCTTAAAGCCTTTAGCCGTATCCTTATTCTAGTCCTCCACTGTTCCTCTGGTGATGTAGAGGCTAACCCAGGCCCTGCTGCCCCCAGTATCACTCTTACTCCCCAGGAGTTATCATTTGTTGACTTCTGTAACCGTAAAAGCCTTGGTTTTCTGCACGTTAACATCAGAAGCCTCCTTCCTAAGTTTGAGTTATTCACTGCGTTAGCACACTCCGCCAACCCTAATGTTCTAGCAGTGTCTGAATCCTGGCATAGGAAGGCCACCAAAAATTCAGAAATGTCTCCATCCCCAACTACAACATTTTCCGTCTAGATAGAACTGCCAAAGGGGGTGGAGTTGCAATCTACTGTAGAGAGAGCCTGCAGAGCTCTATCATACTATCCAGGTCTGTGCCCAAACAGTTTGAGCTCCTACTTCTAAAAATACACCTTTCCAGAAATAAGTCTCTCACTGTTGCCGCTTGCTACAGACCCCCCTCAGCCCCCAGCTGTGCCCTGGACACCATATGTGAATTGATTGCCCCCCATCTATCCTCAGAGTTCGTACTGCTTGGTGACCTAAACTGTGATATGTTTAACACCCCGGCCATCCTACAATCCAAACTAGATGCCCTCAATCTCACACAAATTATCAAGGAACCTACCAGGTACAACCCTAAATCTGTAAACATGGGCACCCTCATAGATATCATCCTGACTAACTTACTCTCTAAATACACCTCCGCTGTCTTCAACCAGGATCTCAGCGATCACTGCCTTATTGCCTGCGTCCGTAACGGGTCCGCGGTCAAACGACCACCCCTCATCACTGTCAAACGCTCCCTAAAACACTTTAGCGAGCAGGCCTTCCTAATTGACCTGGCCCAGGTATCCTGGATGGATATCGATCTCATTCCGTCAGTAGAGGATGCCTGGTTGTTCTTTAAAAGTGCTTTCCTCTCAATCTTAAATAAGCATGCCCCATTCAAAAAATTCAGAACTACGAACAGATATAGCCCCTGGTTCTCCTCAGACTTGACTGCCCTTGACCAGCACAAAAACATCCTGTGGCGTTCTGCATTAGCATCGAATAGCCCCCGCGATATGCAACCTTTCAGAGAAGTTAGGAACCAATATACACAAGCAGTCAGGAAAGCAAAGGCTAACTTTTTCAAACAGAAATGTGCATCCTGTAGCACTAACTCCAAAAAGTTTTGGGACACTGTAAAGTCCATGGAGAATAAGAGCACCTCCTCACAGCTGCCCACTGCACTGAGGCTAGGAAACACTGTCACCACCGATAAATCTACAATAATCGAGAATTTCAACAACCATTTTGCTACGGCTGGCCATGCTTTCCACCTGGCTACCACTACCCCGGCCACCAGCTCTGCACCCTCCGCTGCAACTTGCCCATGCCCCCCCCCGCTTCTCCTTCACACAAATTCAGACAGCTGATGTTCTGAAAGAGCTGCAAAATCTGGACCCCTACAAATCATCTGGGCTAGACAATCTGGACCCTTTCTTTCTAAAAATAGCCGCCGAAATTGTCACAACCCCTATTACTAGCCTGTTCAACCTCTCTTTCATAACGTCTGAGATCCCCAGAGATTGGAAAGCTGCCGCGGTCATCCCCCTCTTCAAAGGGGGTGACACTCTAGATCCAAACTGTTACAGACCTATATCCATCCTGCCCTGCCTTTCAAAAGTTTTTGAAAGCCAAGTTAACAAACAGATCACCGACCATTTCGAATCACACCGTACCTTCTCCGCAATGCAATCCGGTTTCCGAGCTGATCATGGGTGCACCTCAGCCACGCTCAAGGTCCTAAACGATATTATAACCGTGGTCGATAATAGACAGTACTGTGCAGCCGTCTTCATCGACCTGACCAAGGCTTTCGACTCTGTCAAACACCGCATTCTTATTGGCAGACTAAATAGCCTTGGTTTCTCAAATGACTGCCTCACCTGGTTCACCAACTACTTCTCAGATAGAGTTCAATGTGTCAAATCGTAGGGCCTGTTGTCTGGACCTATGGCAGTCTCTATGGGGGTGCCACAGGGTTCAATCTTGGGCCGACTCTTTTCTCTGTGTATATCAATGATGTCGCTCTTGCTGCTGGTGACTCTCAGATCCACCTCTACGCAGACGACACCATTTTGTATACATCTGGCCCTTCATTGGACACTGTGTTAACAAACCTCCAAACGAGCTTCAATGCCATACAACACTCCTTCCGTAGCCTCCAACTGCTCTTAAACACTAGTAAAACTAAATGCATGCTCTTCAATCGAACGCTGCTGGCACCCGCCCACCCGACTAGAATCACTGGTTAGACTGTAAACTCTCCTTCCAGACTCACATTAAGCATCTCCAATCCAAAGTTAAATCTAGAATCGGCTTCCTATTTCGCAACAAAGCCTCCTTCACTCATGCTGCCAAACATGCCCTTGTAAAACTGACTATCCTACCGATCCTTGACTTCGGCAATGTAATTTACAAAATGGCCTCCAACACTCTACTCAGCAAATTGGATGTAATCTATCACAGTGCCATACGTTTTGTCACCAAAGCCCCATATACAGTGAGGGGAAAAAGTATTTGATCCCCTGCTGATTTTGTACGTTTGCCCACTGACAAAGACATGATCAGTCTATAATTTTAATGATAGGTTTATTTGAACAGTGAGAGACAGAATAACAACCAAAAAATCCAGAAATACGCATGTCAAAAATGTTATCAATTGATTTGCATTTTAATGAGGGAAAAAAGTATTTGACCCCTCTGCAAAACATGACTTAGTACTTGGTGGCAAAACCCTTGTTGGCAATCACAGAGGTCAGACGTTTCTTGTAGTTGGCCACCAGGTTTGCACACATCTCAGGAGGGATTATGTCCCACTCCTCTTTGCAGATCTTCTCCAAGTCATTAAGGTTTTGAGGTTGACGTTTGGCAACTCGAACCTTCAGCTCCCTCCACAGATTTTCAATGGGATTAAGGTCTGGAGACTGGCTAGGCCACTCCAGGACCTTAATGTGCTTCTTCTTGAGCCACTCCTTTGTTGCCTTGGTCGTGTGTTTTGGGTCATTGTCATGCTGGAATACCCATCCACGACCCATTTTAAATGCCTTGGGTGAGAGAAAGAGGTTCTCACCCAAGATTTGACGGTACATGGCCACGTCCATCGTCCCTTTGATGCGGTGAAGTTGTCCTGTCCCCTTAGCAGAAAAACACCACCAAAGCATAATGTTTCCACCTCCATGTTTGACGGTGGGGATGGTGTTCTTGGGGTCATAGGCAGCATTCCTCCTCCTCCAAACACGGCGAGTTGAGTTGATGCCAAAGAGCTCGATTCTGGTCTCATCTGACCACAACACTTTCACCCAGTTCTCCTCTGAATCATTCAGATGTTCATTGGCAAACTTCAGACGGCATGTATATGTGCTTTCTTGAGCAGGGGAACCTTGCGGGCGCTGCAGGATTTCAGTCCTTCACGGCGTAGTGTGTTACCAATTGTTTTCTTGGTGACTATGGTCCCAGCTGCCTTGAGATCATTGACAAGATCCTCCCGTGTAGTTCTGGGCTGATTCCTCACCATTCTCATGATCATTGCAACTCCACGAGGTGAGATCTTGCATGGAGCCCAAGGCCGAGGGAGATTGACAGTTATTTTGTGTTTCTTCCATTTGCGAATAATCGCAACAACTGTTGTCACCTTCTCACCAAGCTGCTTGACGATGGTCTTGTAGCCCATTCCAGCCTTGTGTAGGTCTTCAATCTTGTCCCTGACATCCTTGGAGAGCTCTTTGGTCTTGGCCATGGTGGAAAGTTTGGAATCTGATTGATTGATTGCTTCTGTGGACAGGTGTCTTTTATACAGGTAACAAGCTGAGATTAGGAGCACTCCCTTTAAGAGTGTGCTCCTAATCTCAGCTTGTTACCTGTATAAAAGACACCTGGGAGCCAGAAATCTTTCTGATTGAGAGGGGGTCAAATACTTATTTCCCTCATTAAAATGCAAATCAATTTATAAAAATTTTCACGTGCATTTTTCTGGATTTTTTTGTTGTTATTCTGTCTCTCACTGTCCAAATAAACCTACCATTAAAATTATAGACTGATCATTTCTTTGTCTGTGGGCAAACTTACAAAATCAGCAGGGGATCAAATACTTTTTTCCCTCACTGTACTACCCACCACTGTGAGCTGTACGCTCTTGTTGGCTGGTCCTCACTACATATTCGTTGCCAAACCCACTGGCTCCAGGCCATCTATAAATAACTGCTAGGCAAATCTCTGCCTTATCTTAGCTCATTGGTCACCATAGCAACACCCACCCGTAGTATGCGCTCCAGCAGGTATATCTCATTGGTCATCCCCAAAGCCAACACCTCCTTTGGCCGCCATTCCTTCCAGTTCTCTGCTGCCAATGACTGGAACGAACTGCAAAATCTCTGAAGCTGGAGACTCTTATCTCCCTCACTAACTTTAAGCATCAGTTGTCAGAGCACCTTACCGATCACTGCGCCTGTACACAGCCCTTCTGAAATTAGCCCACTCAACTACCTCATCCCAATACTTTTATTTATTTTGCTCATTTGCACCCCAGTATCTCTATTTGCACATCATCTCTTGCACATCTATCATTCCAGTGTTAATACTAATTATAATTATTTTGCACTATGGCCTATTTATTGCCTTACCTCCATAAGTTGCTACATTTGCACACACTGTACAGTGAGGAAAAAAAGTATTTGATCCCCTGCTGATTTTGTACGTTTACCCACTGACAAAGAAATGATCAGTCTATAATTTTAATGGTAAGTTTATTTGAACAGTGAGAGACAGAATAACAACAAAAAAATCCAGAAAAACGCATGTCAAAAATGTTATAAATTGATTTGCATTTTAATGAGGGAAATAAGTATTTGACCCCCTCTCAATCAGAAAGATTTCTGGCTCCCAGGTGTCTTTTATACAGGTAACGAGCTGAGATTAGGAGCACACTCTTAAAGGGAGTGCTCCTAATCTCAGCTTGTTACCTATATAAACCTGTCCACAGAAACAATCAATCAATCAGATTCCAAACTCTCCACCATGGCCAAGACCAAAGAGCTCTCCAAGGATGTCAGGGACAATATTGTAGACCTACACAAGGCTGGAATGGGCTACAAGACCATCACCAAGCAGCTTGGTGAGAAGGTGACAACAGTTGGTGCGATTATTCGCACATATGGAAGAAACACAAAAGAACTGTCAATCTCCCTCGGCCTGGGGCTCCATGCAAGATCTCACCTCGTGGAGTTGCAATGATCATGAGAATGGTGAGGAATCAGCCCAGAACTACACGGGAGGATCTTGTCAATGATCTCAAGGCAGCTGGGACCATAGTCACCAAGAAAACAATTGGTAACACACTACGCCGTGAAGGACTGAAATCCTGCAGCGCCCGCAATTTCCCCCTGCTCAAGAAAGCACATATACAGGGCCGTCTGAAGTTTGCCAATGAACATCTGAATGATTCAGAGGAGAACTGGGTGAAAGTGTTGTGGTCAGATGAGACCAAAATCGAGCTCTTTGGCATCAACTCAACTCGCCGTGTTTGGAGGAGGATGAATGCTGCCTATGACCCCAAGAACACCATCCCCACCGTCAAACATGGAGGTGGAAACATTATGCTTTGGGGGTGTTTTTCTGCTAAGGGGACAGGACAACTTCACCGCATCAAAGGGACGATGGACGTGGCCATGTACCGTCAAATCTTGGGTGAGAACCTCCTTCTCTCACCCAAGGCATTGAAAATGGGTCGTGGATGAGTATTCCAGCATGACAATGACCCAAAACACACGACCAAGGCAACAAAGGAGTGGCTCAAGAAGAGGCACATTAAGGTCCTGGAGTGGCCTAGCCAGTCTCCTTTGTGGAGGGAGCTGAAGGTTCGAGTTGCCAAATGTCAGCCTCGAAACCTTAATGACTTGGAGAGGATCTGCAAAGAGGAGTGGTACAAAATCCCTCCTGAGATAAGTGCAAACCTGGTATCCAACTACAAGAAACGTCTGACCTCTGTGATTGCCAACAAGGGTTTTGCCACCAAGTACTAAGTCATGTTTTGCAGAGGGGTCAAATACTTATTTCCCTCATTAAAATGCAAATCAATTTATAACATTTTTGACATGCGTATTTCTGGATTTTTTGGTTGTTATTCTGTCTCTCACTGTTCAAATAAACCTACCATTAAAATTATAGACTGATCATGTCTTTGTCAGTGGGCAAACGTACAAAACCAGCAGGGGATCAAATACTTTTTTCCCTCACTGTATATATGTTTTGTTTTACCCCATATGTAACTCTGTGTTGTTGTTTTTAGCGCACTGCTTTGCTTTATCTTGGCCAGGTCGCAGTTGTAAATGAGAACTTGTTCTCAACTGGCTTACCTGGTTAAATAAAGGTGAAATAAATAAAAATAAAATAAATAGCCTACATCTTTTCGTATCTCCTCCCTCATTAGTGATAGGCTGACAGATGTCAGATCCAGTCAGCTGTCAGTCCTCAGCCTCAAACACTCTACATCTCATTAGCATATGCCTGGCATGTCCTAACTGCCCCCCAAACACTGTCACTGGGCAAAGACAAAATATAGGGATAAGGGGGACATTTGAGACACAGCCACTGTCAAAGACACTCTCATATTCCCACACACATACAGTACAAACATACAGTGCATTCGGAAAGTATACATACCCCTTGACTTTTTCCACATTTTGTTACATTACAGCCTTATTCTAAAATGGATTGAATAAAAAAAAATCCTCATCAATCTACACACAATACCCCATAATGAGAATGCGAAAACAGGTTTTTAGAAATGTTTGCAAATGTATTAAAAATATTAAATATTAATACCTTATTTACATAAGTATTCAGACCGTTTGCTATGAGACTCGAAATTGAGCTCAGGTCCATCCTGCTTCCATTGATCATCCTTGAGATGTTTCTACAACTTGATTGGAGTCCACCTGTGGTTAATTCATTTGATTGGACATGATTTGGAAAGGCACACACCTGTCTATAGAAGGTCCCACAGTTGACAGTGCATGTCAGAGCAACAACCAAGCCATGAGGTGGAAGGAATTGTCCGTAGAGCTCCGAGACAGGATTGTGTCGAGGCACAGACATGGGGAAGGGTACCAAAACATTTCTGCAGCATTGAAGGTTGCCAAGAACACAGTGGCCTCCATCATTCTTAAATGGATGAAGTTTGGAACGACCAAGACTCTTCCTAGAGCTGGCCGCCCAGCCAAACTGAGCAATCAGGGGAGAAGGGCCTTGGTCAGGGATGTGACCAAGAACCCAATGGTCACTCTGACAGAGCTCCAGAGATCCTCTGTGGAGATGGGAGAACCTTCCAGAAGGACAACCATCTCTGCAGCACTCCACCAATCAGGCCTTTATGGTAGAGTGGCCAGACGGAAGCCACTCCTCAGTAAAAGGCACATGACAGCCCACTTGGAGTTTGCCAAAAGGCACCTAAAGTACTCTCAGACCATGAGAAACAAGATTCTCTGGTCTGATGAAACCAAGATTGAACTCTCTGGCCTGAATGCCAAGCGTCATGTCTGGAGGAAACCTGGCACCATCCCTACGGTAAAGCATGGGGGTGGCAGCATCATACTGTGGGGATGTTTTTCAGCGGCAGGGACTGGGAGTCTAGTCAGGATTGAGGGGAATATGAACGGAGCAAAGTACAGAGAGATTCTTGATTAAAACCTGCTCCAGAGCGCTCATGACCTCAGACTGGGGTGAAGGTTCACCTTCCAACAGGACAATGACCCTAAGCACACAGCCAAGACAACGCAGGAGTGGCTTCGGGATAAGTCTCTGAATGTCCTTGAGTGGCCCAGCCAGAGCCCGGACTTGAACCCGATCAAACATCTCTGGAGAGACCTGAAAATAGCTGTGGAGCGACGTTCCCCATCCAACCTGACAGAGCTTGAGAGGATCTGCAGAGAAGAATGGGAGAAACTCCCCAAATACATGTGTGCCAAGCTTGTAGCGTCATACCCAAGAAAACTCAAGGCTGTAATCACTGCCAAAGGTGCTTCAACAAAGTAATGAGTAAAGGGTCTGAATACTTATGTAAATGTGATCAGTTTTTTATTTATTTTTTAATGAGCAAAAAAAAAAAGTGAAACTGTTTATGGGGTATTGTGTGTAGATTGATGAGGGGGAAAAAACAATTTAATCCATTTCAGAATAAGGCTGTAACATAACAAAATGTGGAAAAGGTAAAGGGGAATGAAAACTTTCCGAATGCACTGTATATACTGCATACTGGTAGTCATTGCCACCCACAGAGAAGGGCGTTGTGAATTCAGGAAGGAAGTTTGCTTCAATATACCCTATCATTCACAGACAATGACAGTCCAAACCCAATCATTCTCCAAAGTGTAGATCACCTCAGCATTTCCCAAGAGAGAGCAATAATAACAGGGTTGCCTGTATTTCCCCAGGAGATGGAATTCATGAGATGGAATCATTTAATAGGGAGAGCGCTGTTTTTCCAACGAGGTGACATTGAGTGGATGGAGGGATGTCCATTAATAATACATGAGAGTTTGAGACGTGAATGCTGATGGAGGCAGTGTATGGATGTGAAAGGTTGTTGAGGTGAGTCTGCTTCTGCCGCTACCTCTGCCAAGCTGCAGAGCAGTTCTAGCGCTTCTATTTCTGTCTCGGCCCGGCACAGGCAGCGAGGTGAGCAGTAAACCCATGTGATTCATGGTTTGATTATCTTCGCCCATGGTCCTCCTTTTCTCCGTTCACTCCAAAGGCATATGCTCCCTAAACTTCTTGTCCTCTCTGCTCTACCAACCTACCTACTGCCGCTCCCTGCTAAATCAGCTGGAGAGATTTAATATGGCCCTTCTATTTAGTGGAAGGTGACCCGTCCTGGCGTCCTTCAAGAACAAAACTATTAACAGCTAGGCTTGATGTCATTACTGACTGCTTTACTGGTGCTCCACTGTTCAGTACGGTACTCTGCTATCCTACTTTAAGGTGTTACTGTGTTCTCTCACCATTAAACACCAGTGTTTTATGGTTGTCTTTATAATGGTGCTGTTACTGGACGCTGCTGTTAAAACATTATGGACCACGTCCACGTCCATTTCACAGCTGTGGGAACTGACATTGACATGTCCCTGACAAATCTCTCAGGTCTCTATTGGTGTTTGTATCCATCTTTTTTGTGTTGCATGTCTTTCTTTCCTATCTGCCTGAACAATGAACCTGATATGGAGGGACATCGCTATCTCTAGATATTTCTCTTAAATTCTCTTTTATTAGAATATCTCTAACATAACAATACATATATTTCTCTTTGTTTCTCTCTGTATAGTATGAACCTGACGTGGAGGGACATGCAGCACCTGGTGGTGAGAACCTCTGACCCCGCCCACCTCAGCACTGACGACTGGAGGACCAATGGAGTGGGCCGCAAAGGTAACAGGAGAGCTCTCATTGGACTTGCCTTGGCTGACTGAACTACATGATAAGTGGACTCACTTGACTCTTTGGAACTTCACTCATGGTTTTTCTGTCTCTCTCAGTGAGTCATTCGTATGGGTATGGTCTGCTGGATGCGGGGGCCATGGTGGCCCTGGCTCAGAACTGGACCAGTGTGGGCCCACAGCACCAGTGTGTCCTCACCATGCTCTCAGAGCCTAGGGACATAGGTAGCCGGCTGCTGTTTAGTAAGACATTGGACTCCTGCTGGGGCAGACCAGAGTATGTCAACTCTCTGGAGCACGTCCAGGCCCGCCTCACTCTCTCCTACAACCACAGAGGAAACCTGGCTATATACCTCATCAGCCCCCATGGGACACGCTCTACCCTGCTGGCACCCAGGTACACCCACACACACACCTACTGTAGAAATACAAAGGAAACCTCATATCAGTCCGATAGATACACAATCCCCCAGGTAAACATACACACGTTCACAGAAAAACACAGTGCAGTGTTTGTTGTTTTTCATTTATGTTCGCTTGAAATGTATTTTTAGCAGCCGTTCTGGGAGGTATTGTTTTTGAAGAGCCCTTCATGGTTCAGGATGGTTGCTATGAGATGAATGTTTTTGGCTGTGAACCCTAACTACTCTCTCTGTGTCTCTCCCTTTCTCTCTCCCTCCCTCCCCATCACCCTTTCCCCTCCTCTCGCTCACTCTTTTCAGGCCTAAAGACTATTCGTCAGAGGGATTTATTGACTGGGCCTTCATGACCACCCACATGTGGGACGAGGACCCTCGAGGGGAGTGGACCCTGGAGATAGAGAATGTCTCAGAACAAGGACACGACTATGGTAACAGGACGTCTGTGTACCTTCATACAGCAGAGAGGCTCCTTCCTCCTCTTTTCTTTCTCCTTTCCCTCCTTCTTCTCCAGAAGGTCTCTGCTGTCGTTTGTTGCCGTCTCAGCGCAGCAGGGGAAATAAGAGGAGTGATTCTCTCTACTCCCTCTCTACTTCTCTCTCCTCTTCATGAATATTCCTGTCCACAATGTATCAGTTCTCTCTCTCGTTCTTAAATCAGCCCTTGTTCTCCTCTCTCTGTGTTTGTCAGTCAGCTCACTCTTCATCATCATCATATTACCGTCTCTCTGAGACTCTCACCCATTCTACCTCTCTCCTCTTAGAGGTATTTAATTGTTAATTCTCTCTGTTCTTCTTTCTCCTCTCTCTTGAGTTTGAAATGTGTTCACCTTCTCTCTCTTCCTCTACTCTCTCCTCCCCCTCTCATCCTATCTCCTCCACCTCTCTCATCCTCTCTCTCTCCCCCCTCTCAGGTGTGTTGAGTCAGTTTACTCTGATCCTGTACGGTACGGGCTCCAGCTCCAATAACCCCTTGTCTCCTGACTTCCCCCGGCCTTCCAACAACAGCTGCAAGACCTTCGACACCCAGCAGATCTGCATCGGTGAGACTGACTGTCCGAGACACACTGAGAAAACTATCTAGCACTAAAAGATTCCAGATGGGGTCAGAAGCCACTGGTGACACTCAGCATGTGGCTGTTGGCTTCTCATGCATATGACGCAGGTTGGCATTTTTTGAGATCACTCATGTACTGGAGGCAGCTCTGCAGAGTGGTCACTAGCTGGCACAACCACAAAATTATAACATCTGATTTTAAACCTATCCCTAACCTCAACCACACTGCTAAAGTCAGGTGTACACGACACGATTTTGGCTGTCCCAGACAAGTTTTTGAGATCGGAGACAAAATCCCCATGTCGTTGCCTACTCGAGGCGCGTGGCTGTCACCAACGCTCGTTTAATGTGAGCGGGTAAGAGATGCAATCTGAGGGCTACCGATCCCATCTTTGAGCAGCCACAGACATCCCGATATTTTCAAACATGTTTGATTTTAATCGGCACAAAATCTGCAATGCTCTTGTAGTGGGAGATGTGCAACGACACATTTTGAGAAAGGTGATCAGCAATAGCCAATGAGAGCTCGCCAAAGAAGAAGCCAGTGAGATGATGACGTTGTTACGCATTACACAAAATGTGTAGACTCTCAAGCAGGAGCGATGACTACTACTAGTATGCATTTGTACTTGCCTTTAACCAAAGCGACAAATCATTACAGCTCTGAAGTTCACAAGCAATGTTATTCAATTCAAAATGTTGGCTAAATATTTCAACTCTGTATGGCAGGTGTAAATGTCTGACTGAAAACGTTTGAGGCTGCTTTGTTCTAGCTACGTTAACAATCTAATCACATAATTGTTTTCACGAGACATTGTGGAGGTATCGAAAATCCTTACGACCAACTGAAGAATCTTGTAGTGTGTGACACCCCATCTGTTCCACATCGTGTAGTGTGGGCATCACTACTTTGGCAAGACAAAAACTACAGGAAAGATGGTCATTTCATGTGAGAGGCTCAGCGATGTTAGGATTTTGAAAGTCGTGTAGTGTACACCCGGCTTTACCCTAATGCCTAACCCTAACCTTAAATTAAGACCCAAAAGCACATTTTTGCTTTCATAAATTTTTACGATATAGCCAATTTTGACTTTGCAGCTGGCCCATCTAGCGGAAACCTCTCAGTTCTGCCTCCAGGGCAAGACTCATGACAATAAACATCAATCTGCGCATATGACAGGAGTGTTAAAAGGCTTAATTCGTGACATGTTTTTGCTTTTTTTGTGTGTGGGTGTATGTACAAGCCTTTGTCCCCACTGACTGCTCAGAAAAGCAGCACCTCATCCCCCTGTGTGTGTGTGTGTATCATCTCGCTTTCTCACTTTCTCTTTCTCTCACTCATCTCTTCCTCTCGCTCTTTCCCTCTTCCCCTCTCTCCCCCTTTCCAGAATGCAGCCCAGGCTTCTCCCTGTTCCTGCAGGGTTGTGTGAAGCTCTGCCCCCCCGGCTTCACTGCAGGCCCCCAGCTCCTCAACATGTCCCTGGACAATTGGGTGGACTTGTCCTCGGCCCAGTCCTGCCTGCCATGCCACCCTGCTTGCCTCACCTGTTCCGGACCCGGGCCCAGCGATTGCCTCTCTTGCTCCCCTCACAGCCACCTGGTCCTCACCGCCTGCCTGCACCAGAACCAGGTCCAGCGCAAGTCCCCCACTGGCCCCATCCTCCAGGGAGAGATGGGTGGACCAGGGGAGAGCCCAGTGGGGTTAGAACAGGGGGGAGGTGGGGGAGGGGGGGAACCTCCAGGGCCTAGCCTGGCCCTGTCCTCCCCTCTGGCCACCCTCCTGGCGATGCTCAGCTGTGCCTTCATCCTGGCAGCCTTCGCCGGGGTCTTCCTTCTGCTGCAGCTGCGCTCTGGTGGCGCCCCCTGGGCCCGGAGGACCAAACTGCACTCTGTGGAGACGGGGGGATGGGCCTCGGGGGGCTTCGGCCTGGGGCTGGGCTGGGAGAGGCAGGGCAGGGTATCCTATAAGGGGATCCCCACCGTGTGGGGGGACGAGGACCAGGTAACACTGGGGGGCTCTGATTCCGACAGTGAAGAGCTGAACTGCCACAGTGAGAGGACAGCCTTTATCAGGACGCAGAGCTCTCTCTAGCCCCTTCTCTGACCCCTACGTCTGGGGGAAACTCTCTTCAGAGGGTTTGGGCTCTCCAGCCCCTCCCTCTGCCAGAGCTCATGGGTCTGTAGTTTGGGTCTGGTTCAGGCATTGTCCCTGGCTGATACACAGAGATGCTGATCCAGGGATGTAATGGTTCAGGCCAGCAAGCACCTCCTGGTCCACTGATTCACCCACAAGCATTAATCAACTGAAAATGTTTTTGTTTTATAATTACTATATATTTTTTTGGCTGTTAAACACTTGAATACGACTATTTGCCCTGGCCCAAGGTTCTAGGTAAAGGTAAACTACAGTTTTCGAATTGAGTTGGGGATCCAATGTTTTCGCTAATGTTTCCCATTGACCTTTAGTTTGTTGTAGAAAGGCCCTTAGCCTTGCATCATACGGGCCAGATTTCTGTATTTTGAAAGTTGCATATCTTGAAAACTTGATTTCTGTGACATGCAAAACCTTTTGGGACTATATCAACAATGGCTTAGTTTTTGGGTGGAGTTTTCCTTTAAGCAGACATGGGAAGAGATGTCCATATCAGTGTGTGTGTATGCGTGTGCCTGTGTGGTAGTGACTTTGTAGACAAGAGCTGAATAGGCTCCCAACACAGTTTATGATTGGATGGAGACCACAACAGGGTTTTCTTTAATGTACGAGAAAAAGTGAAAGTTTGGATTTGTAAATTAGATTCTCTCTATGGTTGCCCTTTACACTCATATCCGTATACGGGTTGAAAATTGCAGATCTGGGCACTGATAAATGCCTACATTTGAACGCAGTGGCTGTACAGTAACATATGCTATACATGACGTCAGACCTTGGCCTCTGTGCTTCACAGCGCTGTATGGGTTTTGAGTGACAGCCGTTCTTAACTTGAGCACCGCACACGATAAGAAGTTGCGCCCCCCCTCCCACCCCCCCTCCCCCCCTCCCACCCCCCCACCCCCCCCCACCCCTCCCACCCCCCCTCCCACCCCCCCCACCCTCCCACCCCCCCTCACCTTGGGCAACTTTTTTTGTTGACTGAGTTAGGGAAATGCTGTAAATTAAGAAGACTATGTATTTTCAAAGATGAGACGTTGAGGATTATAACTAAATACTGTTTTGATGTCATACAAGCAAGCCAAACACCCATGAGTCCAAATGTGTACTTCACATTTCCGTTTATAATCTCTGTTTGAGGTAGTTACAAGATAACATGGCGTCATACACTGGGTTATTCTGAACAGAATGTGCATGTTTGTCTACTGGGAAGAAACGCAGCTGAATGCACTCATGACTCCTTTCTAATCGCACAAAATTTACGATCTGTTTCCCTGAATTGCATTTTGAAAGCCTAACACTGTAATATCGTATTTTATAACTTAGCTAGTAATGTTGGCAATAGAACAAGCTTTCAAATTATGCCTACCTGACCCAGATTGCGATTTATAATGGACCGTTTTTGGATTGCGTAAACAACAGTAATTGTGTGATGGCGGGGATGCAGGGTTGTGTTCCACACTTCTAGCGTGCTTGCTGTAGTTCCTCAACGGCACAGCTAGGAGAGCTGAAAAAAGCACCTTATAGTTGAAGACTCTTCTTTGAGTCATACAAGTGTATTGAAATTACTTAGGAAATGTGCACGCTTTGGAGAGGTGTGTGGCCACTTGGAGACACCAGTTAGTCCTCTCACTCTAACCCTTATAATTGTTTTGTTTTATGTTGCACCTACAACATTTTCCAGGAATATTCCTATGTTACTGATCCAGAGTATTTTCAGATTTCGTTATCAACAAATGTAGCGAAAAGTACAGTAAAATGTCAAATGCACATAAAATCAACAGTAGTGCTAATCGATTAGTGCTTTTTGATTATAAAAAAAATAATCACGGTTTTGGATGTCAGTTTCGATTATATATTTTTTTACATTAAATGCTCTAAGCATTATGTGGGTTGAACGCTGTAACAACATAGAATAAAACAATTAATAAAAGACCCATGATGGTATTGACTGCCATTACTGTTTTATCACTTATGAACCAACATTTATTCACATTACTATAATAAAATAATTCAGTTGTTGTGTATATTACATTTGTTTTATTAGATTACTTTATTATTTCATTCCAAGTCATCATCTTATCTCTGTAAAGCTGCTGCCTATGCTGTCTAAAAAAAATCACTCTTTTCTAGTTCTTCAAAGTAAATAACGCATACTTTTATGACTGCTGAATATCAATTATCAATCACTTAGACCATGTATTTTCAGGTAGAGATACCTCGCGAAGCAACAGCTGCTCGCTATATCACCTCAGGATCGCGCATTCTTCTCTCTTTCGTAGAAGTCGTAAAAGAGAAACAGACCGGACAAGTAGATGCGCAATGGATTATGGTCATTGTAGTTAATTACCATGTTTTATGCGATAAACTATGTAGAATATTGGCCAATTGGAAACCACAACTCCCTACTACATCACACAGTTCAGGCTGGATATGATTTATCGCTAGAGAAACTGAGTGATGTGCGCATCGAGTTCACAGAACAAAATAAACGAACAAAATGCAATTGAAATAATTGAACCGACTTCAGGCAATTAGTTGTTTAAAAACCAGAAAATAACTGACATTTTGTTTAATAGCTCAGCACTAATCAAAAGTGTAATGTTTGGATTCAGTCTTGTGTCAGGTGAACTGTTGTGTCCTCGCGTTTGGTATTATACTTTAATATAATCTCCAAACCGTTCCCTTTCAATTGCTTCCATGGTTGTGCATATTCTTTTCATATTTCTTCTGTAAGAAACATTTCAATTTAGCACTATCCATAGTCCCAAGAGTGTAAAGGGTTAAAAGGACCAATGCAGAATTTTTTTTCTTCTCAATATCAAATCATTTCTGTGTAACAATTGAGTACCTTACTGTGATTGTTTTCAATCAAATGGTTTTAAAAAAACGGAATAGCTTCTTAGCGAGAACAATTTCTCAAGCAAGAATGTTGCTAGGACTGTTTGGGAGTGGTCTGAGTGGGGAGGGGAAAACTGAAAACTAGCTGTTATTGGCAGAGAGGTTTGGAACTCTCTATCTTATTGCCTGGTGAAGTCACCAGGCAGGCCAAAGCTCCATCCCAACAAAACAGTGTCTTTTCAAACAGCTCTTACACTAAAAGGCATTATCAACCTTTTTTACGATTTCACAGTATTATTCCAACCTCGTAGTGTGGAAATATACAGTGCCTTCGGAAAGTATTCAGATCCCTTGACTTTTTCCACATTTTGTTACGTTACAGCCTTATTCTAAAATGGATTATATTGTTTTTTTCCCCTCAATCTACACACAATACCCCAAAATGACAAAGCGAAAACAGGTTTTTAGATATTTTTGCAAATTTATTAAAAATATATAAATGTGATATTTCAGTTTTCTAAGTATTCAGACCCTTTACTCAGTACTTTGTTGAAGCACCTTTAGCAGCGATTACAGCCTCAAGTCTTCTTGAGTATGACATTACAAGCTTGGCCCACCTGTATTTGGGGAGTTTCTCCCATTCTTCAGGTTGGATGGGAGCGTCGCTGCACTGCTATTTTCAGGTGTCTCCAGAGATGTTTGATCGGGTTCAAGTCCGGGCTCTGGCTGGGCCACTCAAGGACATTCAGAGACTTGTCCCGAAGCCACTCCTGCGTTGTCTTGGCTGTGTGCTTAGGGTCGTTGGCCTGTTGGAAGGTAAACCTTCGCCCCAGTCAGAGGTCCTGAGCACTCTGGAGCAAGTTTTGATCAAGGATCTCTCTGTACTTTGCTCCGTTCATCTTTCCCTCAATCCTGACTAGTCTCCCAGTCCCTGCTGCTGAAAAACATCCCCCAGCATGATGCTGCCACCACCATGCTTCATTGTAGGGATGGTGCCAGGTTTCCTCCAGACGTGACGCTTGGCATTCAGGCCAAAGAGTTCAATCTTGGTTTCATCAGACCAGAGAATCTTGTTTCTCATGGTCTGAGAGTCTTTAGGTGCCTTTTGGTAAACTCCAAGCGGGCTGTCATGTGCCTTTTACTGAGGTGCGGCTTCCGTCTGGCCACTCTACCATAAAGGCTTGATTGGTGGAGTGCTGCAGAGATGGTTGGCCTTCTGGAAGGTTCTCCCATCTCCACAGTGGAACTCTGGAGCTCTGTCAGAGTGAAAATCGGGATCTTGGTCACCTCCCTGACCCAGGCCCTTCTCCCCCGATTGCTCAGTTTGGCCGGGCGGCCAGCTCTAGGAAGAGTCTTGGTGGTTCCAAACGTCTTCCATTTAAGAATGATGGAGGCCACTGTGTTCTTGGGGACCTTCAATGTGGCCAGATCTGTAGTATTTTTTAATACATTTGTAAAAATGTCTAAAAACCTGTTTTCACTTTGTCATTATGGGGTATTGTGTGTAGATGAATTAGGATTATTATTATTTTTATACATTTTAGAATAAGGCTGTAACGTATTAAAATGTGGAAAAAGTCAAGGGGTCTGAATATTTTCCGAATGCACTGTATATAAAACACAGGATAATCACATTTTTGACTGCACTGGGCCTTTAAACACTTTTTTATTAAACTTTTTCCTACTGTTTGTTCTTTGAGTTTCCTACTCTTCTCCATAATCAGTGGGCTCTAGCATTTTTTCAGCAGCTAATAAAACCCCAAGATAGACAACACATCAACAATCCAGCACAGACTCTTTTGTAGTAGTCTTCAAGGTTTTGATAACTATTGAGCTTTAGCTTAGCAATAGTCACCAACAGCTTACAAGATCTTAATACCAATATAGACAATTGTTGAAAGGCCAAACTCCTAATATTGTGGTTGTTCTTTGGATGTAAGCAGAAAGCCCATGCATCAATCAGCAAACACACACACTACATAACAAGTGGGAGAAGGGATGGCAGGTAATATTAGTCAGCCACTTTATTCTATTTGCACGCTGGGTTACCTACAGAGGGATTACCAACCCTGCAGTACTGTGTGTTCCCATCTTTCTGAAGAAGAAGAAGACGAAACACTTAACCCAAAGCTATTTGACCTTCTCAACATGTCTCTATTGTCTTGCTATTGGCAAGACATAAGATAATTTTGTTTTCATTCTCTCCATGGAGACTCTATTGATTTTTAGGGTTTGTTTCTCCGCCAAGTCTTTATCAGTGGAAAAAAGATAAATCTCTTTCTCTTGTTATTACACATTTCACATATTTTGACAAGCAAATGTATTGGCCTGCTGGTATTTACACATTTGCAGACATGCATTATTAAGTTATTGGTCAACTTTAAGAACATATATTTTGGACTGGTTGATATAATCAAAGTCCTTGAGTCTCGCATGTGAGAAGAACTGCTATGGTGAAATGTTTATAGATCGGTTACAGCATATTTTAAATAGATTGTATTTTATAGCATTTTTATTTATTTTCTATCCTTTTTTATTTAACTGATGATTGATGTCAATATTGTGGGGATAAATGTCATGCTAAAATAAAATGACTTTGGAAGTCATGTGAGATGAGAGCTGGTGTGTTGACCCATTCTGTGCTCTGTATCACCCTTGGGGAGCTCTGTGTAGGTGTGCTTTCATAGCAGTCAGCCAAAGCTTACAGACACTCACACAACACACACTCCACTAATGCTTTGTCAGTGCCTGCCAGCGATACACAAGCCCACTTCCTGATATCTAGGGCTTCTCTCCTCTACCGTTTTCTCTTCCACTTTCTCCAGCTACCGGAAGAGCATCGCCACAACCCCCTGAGATACAATAACTTCCTCTAGTCCTAAATACTGCTGAAATACTAGGACATTAATATTTAAACTAGATTCATATGAAAAGTTTTGCGTGTGTGTAGGTTGTATTTGCCGAGTTCATTAACAGGAAATTTTCTCCATTCCTCAGAAAAGTACAGAGGGGAGCAGGTCTAAGATAATAGTACATTCTGAATGCACCCCATAATAAGATCTGCAGGGAGAAATTGTAGCTCATTTCAGAACCCGGAACGTGCATACCTTGCATGGCAAGTATGTGTGTTTGAGTGAGTGAGTGAATGAGTGTGTCTGCGAATGTGTTGAATCTGAGGGAGAGATGGAGATTCACTTGAATTTCACTCACACATGTACTTGTAGGGGTTGTTCAGTGGTAATTTAGTCTGTCCTCTTTGTCCTAGCTGCAGGGGGTGGGAGGAAGGATCTACTGTAGTGGAGGGTATCTGGCTGGTGTGGATCTTCTGGAGGTCCAGGCTGGCTGGATGGATTCTGCTCCTGGCTTTTAAGCAGATCCCTGTAGAACAGTCATGGTCTATCGAATACTGTTCACTAGTGTTCCAGTTAGTTTGCCAAGTTGCCTTTTTAAGCACTTGGTTCAATTTGAGTAGTTCTGTAACATGCCAGTCTCTGCTAGGGAACGGGATGAGAAATACTGGTAAAAAACATAGAAAATCATGATAAAATGCTACAGTCCAGTTCAAAGACAAGCTACAAAAAAGAAGGAATAGTATCTTATCTACAGGATAAGATAAGGAATAGTATTACTGATGTCAAAAGGTCAGAAATTCTGTTAATCCAGAAATAAATCCCATCTGTTAAAACGGATTCCAATGCAGAGTGTTTTGTTGCCCCAGGGTTCCTCCAGCATCATCTCACCCCTCAGCCCTCTACCTCCCTGACTCCATTATCTCCCTCCCACACAGCCACAGCAGGCTCTCCTCTCTGTGCTGTGGAGATCACCCTCAGGCCCTCAACCTGGTCTCAGTTTCAGACATACCCTCTTCAGTCATATAACGCACTCCGCAGGTGTGGCTACTTTACCAGGATGGATTACCAGGACGTGTACTCAAAGCATGCGTGGACCAACTGGCAAGTGTCTTCACTGACATTTTCAACCTCTCCCTGACCGAGTCTGTAATACCTACATGTTTCAAGCAGACCACCATAGTCACTGTGCCCAAGAATGCGAAGGTAACCTGCCTAAATGACTACCGCCCCGTAGCACTCACGTCGGTAGCCATGAAGTGCTTTGAAAGGCTGGGCATGGCTCACATCAACACCATCATCCTGGAAACCCTAGACCCACTCCAATTCGCCCCAACAGATCCACAGATGACGCAATCTCAACACACTGCCCTTTCCCACCTGGACAAAAGGAACACCTATGTGAGAATGCTGTTCATTGACTACAGCTCAGCGTTCAACACCATAGTGCCCACAAAGTTCATCACTAAGCTAAAGACCCTGGGACTAAACACCTCCCTCTGCAACTGGATCCTGGACTTCCTGACGGGCCACCCCCAGGTGGTAAGGGTAGGCAACACTACATCTGCCACGCTGATCCTCAACACCGGGGCCCCTCAGGGGTGCGTGCTTAGTCCCCTCCTGTACTCCCTGTACTCCCTGTTCACCCACGAATGCGTGGCCAAGCACGACTCCAACACCATCATTAAGTTTGCAGACGACACAAGTGGTACGCCTGATCACCGACAACGATGAGACAGCCTATAGGGAGGAGGTCAGAGACCTGGCAGTGTGGTGCCAGGACAACAACCTCTCCCTCAATGCGAGCAAGACAAATGAGATGATCGAGGACTACAGAAAAAGGAGGGCCGAACAGGCCCCCATTAACATTGACGGGGCTGTAGTGGAGCGGGTAGAGAGTTTCAAGTTCCTTGGTGTCCACATCACCAACAAACTATCATGGTCCAAACACACCAAGACAGTCATGAAGAGGACATGACAACACCTTTTCCCCCTCAGGAGACTGAAAAGATTTGGCATGGGTCCCCAGATCCTCAAAAAGTTCTACAGCTGCACCATCGAGAGCATCCTGACCGGTTGCTTCACCGCCTGGTATGGCAACTGCTCGGCATCCGACCGCAAGGCGCTACAGAGGGTAGTGCATACGGCCCAATACCTCACTGGGGCCAAGCTTTCTGCCATCCAGGACCTATATACCAGGCGTGTCAGAGGAAGGCCCAAAAAATTGTCAAAGACTCCAGTCACCCAAGTTATAGACTGTTCTCTCTGCTGATGCACGGCAAGCGGTACCAGAGCGCCAAGTCTAGGTCCAAAAGGCTACTTAACAGCTTCTACCCCCAAGCTATAAGACTGCTGAACAATTAATCAAATGTCAAAGGCCACCCGGACTATTTACATTGACCCCCCCACCCTTTGTTTTTATACTGCTGCTACTCGATGTTTATTATCTATGCATAGTCACTTTACCCCTACCTAAATGTACAAATTACCTCGACTAACCTGTATCCCCGCACATTGACTCGGTTCCGGAACCCCCTGTATATAGCCTCGTTATTGTTATGTAATTTTATTGTGTTACTTTTTATTTTATTTTTTGCTTTAGTTTAAATATTTTCTTAACTCTATTTCTTGATCTGCATTGTTGGTTAAGGGCTTGTAAGTAAACATTTCACGGTAAGGCACATGTGACAAATAAAAATTGATTTGATTTGATTCTTGAACTCTTCTAGCTGTAGAAGAGTTATTAGTCCTTTGTTGTTAGTCCTTTGTTGTTCTCCATTATGATTGACAATGTATTCTCCCAGGTGAGACCTTTAGGTTGCGAGTTCGAATCTCATCATGGACAACTTTAGCATTTTAGCAACTTTTAAATTACTTATTACTTTTTAGCTACTTTGCAACTACTTAGCATGTTAGCTCTTCCACAGTGCCCCATCATCCGCAAACAGTGACCTCCCAATATCAGGTCTCACCTGGGAGAATACATTGTCAATCATAATGGAGAACAACAAAGGACTAATGACACTTCCCTGGGGGGTACCATTATCTACCTCATAGCTTTCTGACATAGAGCTCCCCACCCTCACTTGTATTGATCGCCCAAAAAGGCATGTGGGAGACTCCCCAAGCATATGTTAGAAGTTACTCTTGTCAGATGAGACTAAAATTGAGCTTTTTGGCCATCAAGGAAAACGCTATGTCTGAGGCAAACCCAACACCTCTCATCACCCCGAGAACACCATCCCCACAGTGAAGCATGGTGGTGGCAGCATCATGTTGTGGAGATGTTTTTCCATCGGCAGGGACTGGGAAACTGGTCAGAATTGAAGGAATGATGGATGGCGCTAAATACAGGGAAATTCTTGAGGGAAACCTGTTTCAGTCTTCCAGAGATTTGAGACTGGGATGGAGGTTCACCTTCCAGCAGGACAATGACCCTAAGCATACTGCTAAAGCAACACTTGAGTGGTTTAAGGGGAAACATTTAAATGTCTTGGAATGGCCTAGTCAAAGCCCAGACCTCAATCCAATTGAGAATCTGTGGTATGACTTACAGTGAGGGAAAAAAGTATTTGATCCCCTGCTGATTTTGTACATTTGCCCACTGACAAAGAAATGATCAGTCTATACTTTTAATGGTAGGTTTATTTGAACAGTGAGAGACAGAATAACAACAAAATAATCCAGAAAAACGCATGTCAAAAATGTTATAAATTGATTTGCATTTTAACTCTCCAAGGATGTCAGCGACAAGATTGTAGACTTACACAAGGCTGGAATGGGCTACAAGACCATCGCCAAGCAGCTTGGTGAGAAGGTGACAACAGTTGGTGCGATTATTCGCAAATGGAAGAAACACAAAATAACTGTCAATCTCCCTCGGCCTGGGGCTCCATGCAAGATCTCACCTCGTGGAGTTGCAATGATGAGAACGGTGAGGAATCAGCCCAGGATCTTGTCAATGATCTCAAGGCAGCTGGGACCATAGTCACCAAGAAAACAATTGGTAACACACTACGCCGTGAAGGACTGAAATCCTGCAGCGCCCGCAAGGTCCCCCTGCTCAAGAAAGCACATATACAGGCCCGTCTGAAGTTTGCCAATGAACATCTGAATGATTCAGAGGAGAACTGGGTGAAAGTGTTGTGGTCAGATGAGACCAAAATCGAGCTCTTTGGCATCAACTCAACTCGCCGTGTTTGGAGGAGGAGGAATGCTGCCTATGACCCCAAGAACACCATCCCCACCGTCAAACATGGAGGTGGAAACATTATGCTTTGGGGTCGTTTTTCTGCTAAGGGGAGAGGACAACTTCACCGCATCAAAGGGACGATGGACGGGGCCATGTACCATCAAATCTTGGGTGAGAACCGCCTTCCCTCAGCCAGGGCATTGAAAATGGGTTGTGGATGGGTATTCCAGCATGACAATGACCCAAAACACACGGCCAAGGCAACAAAGGAGTGGCTCAAGAAGAAGCACGTTAAGGTCCTGGAGTGGCCTAGCCAGTCTCCAGACCTTAATCCCATAGAAAATCTGTGGAGGGAGCTGAAGGTTCGAGTTGCCAAACGTCAGCCTCGAAACCTTAATGACTTGGAGAAGATCTGCAAAGAGGAGTGGGACAAAATCCCTCCTGAGATGTGTGCAAACCTGGTGGCCAACTACAAGAAACGTCTGACCTCTGTGATTGCCAACAAGGGTTTTGCCACCAAGTACTAAGTCATGTTTTGCGGAGTGGTCAAATACTTATTTCCCTCATTAAAATGCAAATCAATTTATAACATTTTTTACATGCATTTTTCTGGATTTTTTTGTTGTTATTCTGTCTCTCACTGTTCAAATAAACCTACCATTAAAATCATAGACTGATCATTTCTTTGTCAGTGGGCAAACGTACAAAATCAGCAGGGGATCAAATACTTTTTCCCCTCACTATATGTGGCCGACGCAGGCACACACAATAAAGCCATGAATAGCGGTAGCATTAATCGCACCATTGAATCTCACCATAGCTGTTTTTATCATGATAAAGTGACCAAAAACCATGTTCCTCTTTTAATGGAAGCATTTGTATGGAAAGCCAAGTTGAAGCCAGCATTAGATGTTGTCGTCCTCATAATAACCGCACGTGGTTCTACTTCAACAGAGTAGCGCAACACCCTTCAATTGAAGCGGGGGAAACAAACGAAAGTGGCTACATCTCTAACAAAAACAGATAAAAAATTAAATCACAGATAATTATAAGGGAGCAGGAGAACTTATAGATCTGATTAAAATAATTACAAGCACTTTTCAAGAACCAAATTGAGGAAATGTCTGATTTTCAAGGTAGGCCTATTCCACTAAGCCTACTTGAATTTCTGAGCTCCACATTCAAGTAGGCTATTTCATTGCAGGTGTAACATGGAAAGCAAAATGTATTTGTTATGTTATTTCATTACCAGATAATTGTGAATAAGCCCACTAGGCTATGCAATTTGTTGTCATTATATCCAGAATAATTAATAGGAATAGCAATGGGTGTGTCGCAATAATTTAATCCATTTTAGAATAAGGCTGTAACATAACAAAATGTGGAAAAAGTCAAGGGGTCTGAACACTTTCCGAATGCACTGTAGATCCAATCTGGATCCAGGCACAACTTTCTTCACTGGTGTAAAGAATGAGACACTAAAATATTCTGGACATTCCTTGCAAACACCTTTTTTTCACTTCACTGTTCTTCACTTCACTGTAATTCAGAAAATTCCTTCCTGGATCAGATGATGATGTGGGAAAATATTACCATGTAACTAATCAGCTGGAAACCAAATGTATATCCAACAAGTATTATGCATAATTATTGAATAACCACTTTAATGACTGTATCATTTGGGTTTTAAGTATCAAGGTAAGGCGACTCTTTCGGTTAGAAGCATTTGATTTTGCAATCCAAAATCGCATACATAATTATGGATTTGTGTGCCTGTGAAACCCCTAACATAAGGAGACACAATGTTAAGTACAAAAAACTGTCAGAGAGCTAGATCCAGGATTCTTACAGGGTTGAAGTTCAATGTCTAATTTAACGGATTAATGCTTAATATATTATATAACCTGTGGTGTGTATTCGTGGATGCCAAGGGAAGCCAGGCTAACACAAAAAATTGACAAAAAACACACAAAATTATTTAATCTCTCTGTGTTTCATAATGTTCCTTCAATTCGCAAGAGGCTGAATGTATCTCAGAGGAGAAAGCATCCGAGCGAGCGAAACAGCGCCCCTCTGTCTCTCTACGTGTAGGCCATCTATCTGATGCTGTCTGGTCCAAACGAGTATGACATTGTTGCCGCCCTGTAGCATTGAAGGCAAGGGAAGCCAGCGAGCATCTGAACTCTTGACAAAAAAAGTATACAAAATTAGCCAATCAGCGTTGAGCTAAACTGAGCGAGTTCAACTGTGAATGGCCCTGGAGCACCAAAAAAAGTGTCAAGGTATACCATCTTGAATTGCGTCCCTACTATCAAATTCCATTGAGAGCATACGTCATTGACAGAAAAACTTGAATTGTTGCATTTCATTGTGTTGTCCCTTTCCTAAATTGGCCATGGATGGAGATAGGGATTTGGACTTGTGGTTTTACTTAATTCTCCGTACTGGCCAATGATTATAACGGCGATTCTGATCCAACCATTAATTCATACAGTGTTGTTCCCCTGGCCTGAGAGGATGGAAGTTAAATATGTAGCTAGATGTAGAAGGCTGATGTTAACTACCTAACGTTGCCCATTAATGGAAGTTAAGCTAGCGAGCAAGCATTTTAGCCAGGTAGCCTAGGACAACAAAAAATAAAAGCGTGTACTGTATGACAGAGAGACCGTTTCGTCAACATGAAAGAGAGGAAGATGGCATTGGCGTATCTCTGCAAGTAGGGTGAGTCAACATGTTTTTCTACTTCCACGAACACGAACGCGCACGCACTCACACACACACACACACACACACAGAAATCAGAACCATGGACAGCCAAATCATATTTAGCTTACGTTGATTGGACTAAATTGATTTTGGTATCTTTTAGTTGTCACTGTATTAGACTAAGCAGAGGTGATTTGATGATGTTGAAATGTTGCTGGAATAGTGGAGGCATGTCCTGTTTTCTTTGCGACTTGCGGTAACTCTGTGGTTCTAAATCAATAGTTATTGTCTCGGCCTTTAGGCTTATACTGTATATCACGGTCGCAAGGTATATGAACTAACAGGTTATTGAGCTGTGGTGGCCGAAAACAAACCTTTGCTGATAATGCCGTGATGATAAGAAGTCCGCCGACACTGTACTTTGTTTATAAAGGTTTATTATAACAAAGAGTTTCAGCGTCAGATTTACAGATACCTGCAGATATCTGAAGAACAGCAGGAGCCAATTCTGTAATTCGCTATTCCCCCTTTTTCCTGTTCAAGACATGGTATTTATATCATATATGACATAGTATGGCGTGATTTTAATATCCAATCCCTGGCCTTTTTCACATATCTCCCCATATCCTTTTTTCCAGGAACTTTAGTAATGCTTTCCAGATGTTTCAGCAAAGTAGAGTAAAGTTAATATGTTACACCATTTGCAAACATCAGCAAAATCCTAGATTCTAAGACACTACAGAGCAAACAATGCAATTTTCACAACACATAGGTTGTAATATTTGTATTTTTCTTGGGGGGGGGGGGTTCCCATTGATTTTTCCCATGCACCGCTACTGGATATAGGGACAACTTAACACTGCCATAAATGCAAGGACAGACAAGTCATGTTTTGTCACACAATTTTGGACAAATCAGTCAAGACACCGACCATGATAAATAGTTAAACATAGGTTTTAAATCAACTCGTGAATTTGATTGACTATAGATATGATCCCCCCTTATATCTTAATGTAATGACATGAAAAAGATTGGCCGATTATTATCAATGACTTATCAACAGCTGTAACAAGTTGTCCAGTGGTAAGAAATCCTCACTGGTACTCTAGTTTATATACTGAACAAAAATATAAACGCAACATGCAACAATTTCAAAGATTTGACTGAGTTACAGTTCATATAAAGAAATCAGTCAATTTAAATAAATAAATTAGGCCCTAATCTATGGATTTCACATGACTGGGAATACAGATATGCATCCGTTGGTCACAGATACCTTAAAAAAAAGGTAGGGGCGTGGATCAGAAAACCAGTCAGTATCTGGTGTGACCACCATTTGCCTCATGCAGCACACAATCTCCTTTGCATAGAGTTGATCAAGCTGTTGATTGAGGCCTGTGGAATACTGTCCCACTCCTCTTCAATGGCTGTGCGAAGTTGATGGATATTGGCGGGAACTGGAACACGCTGTCGTACACGTCGATCCAGAGCATCCCAAACATGCTCAATAGGTAACATGCCCGCCAAATTCTCTACAATGACATTTGGAGGTGGCTTATGGTAGAGAAATTAACATTCAATTCTGGCAACAGCTCTGGTGGACATTCCTGCAGTCAGCATGCCAAATGCACGCTCCCTCAAAACTTGAGGCATCTGTGGTATTGTGTTGTGTGACAAAACTGCACGAGTGGCCTTTTGTCCCCAGCACAAGGTGCACCTGTGTAATGATCATTCTGTTTAATCAGCTTTTTGATATGCCACACCTGCCAGGTGGATGGATTATCTTGACAAATGAGATGCTAACAGGGATGTAAACAAATGTGCACAAAATTAGAGAAATAAGATTTCTGTGCATATGGAACATTTCTGGGATCTTTTATTTCAGCTCATGAAACATGGGAAAAACACTTAATGTTTTTTATACTCAGTGTATAAACGCAACGTAAAGAACACCTGCTCTTTCCACCAGGTGAATCCAGGTGAAAGCGATGATCCCTTATTGATGCCACTGGTTAAATCCACTTCAAATCAGTGTAGATTAAGAAGAGGAGAAAGATTAAAGAAGGATTTTAAAGCCTTGAGACATGGATTGTGGATGTGTGCCATTCAGACGGTGAATGGGCAAGACAAAATATTTAAATGCCTTTGAACGGGGTATTACATTTACGTCATTTAGCAGACGCTCTTATCCAGAGTGACTTACAAATTGGTGCATTCAACTTATGATAGCCAGTGGGACAACCACTTTTTTATTTATTTTTTAAAGGGGGGTGGGGGGGGTAGAAGGATTACTTTTATACTATTCCAGGTATTCCTTAAAGAGGTAGGGTTTCAAGTGTCTCCGGAAGGTGGTCAGTGACTCCGCTGTCCTGGCGTCGTGGGGGAGCTTGTTCCACCATTGGGGTGCCAGAACAGCGAATAGCTTTGACTGGGCTGAGCGGGAACTGTGCTTCCGTAGAGGTAGGGGAGCTAGCAGGCCAGAGGTGGATGAACGTAGCGCCCTCGTTTGGGTGTAGGGCCTGATCAGAGCCTGAAGGTAAGGAGGTGCCGTTCCCCTCACAGCTCTGTAGGCAAGCACCATGGTCTTGTAGTAGATGCGAGCCTCAACTGGAAGCCAGTGGAGTGTGCGGAGGAGTGGGGTGACATGAGAGAACTTGGGAAGGTTGAACACCTGACGAGCTGCAGCGTTCTGGATATGTTGTAGGGGTTTAATGGCACATGCAGGGAGCCCAGCCAACAGCAAGTTGCAGTAATCCAGACAGGAGATGACAAGTGCCTGAATTAGGACCTGTGCTACTTTCTGTGTAAGGTAGGTTCGTACTCTGCGAATGTTGTAGAGCATGAACCTGCAGGATCGGGTCACCGCTTTGATGTTAGCGGAGAACGACAGGGTGTTGTCCAGGGTCAGGCCAAGGTTCTTTGCACTCTGGGAGGAGGACACAATGGAGTTGTCAACCGTGATGGCGAGATCATGGAGCGGGCAGTCCTTCACCGGGAGGAAGAGCAGCTCCGTCTTGCCGAGGTTCAGCTTGAGGTGGTGATCCGACATCCACACTGATATGTCTGCTAGACATGCAGAGATGCGATTCGCCACCTGGTTATCAGAAGGGGGAAAGGAGAAAATTAATTGTGTGTCGTCTGCGTAGCAATGATAGGAGAGACCATGTGAGGATATGACAGAGCCAAGTGACTTGGTGTATAGAGAGAATAGGAGAGGGTCTAGAACTGAGCCCTGGGGGACACCAGTGGTGAGAGCACATGGTGCGGAGACAGATTCTCACCACGGCACCTGGTAGGAGTGACCTGTCAGGTAGGACACAATCCAAGAGTGAGCAGCGCCGGAGATGCCCAACTCGGAGAGGGTGGAGAGGAGGATCTGATGGTTCACAGTATCAAAGGCAGCGGATAGGTCTAGAAGGATAAGAGCAGAGGAGAGAGAGTTAGCTTTAGCAGTGCGGAGAGCCTCCGTGACACAGAGAAGAGCAGTCTCAGTTGAATGACCAGTCTTGAAACCTGACTGGTTTAGATCAAGAAGGTCATTCTGAGAGAGATAGCAGGAGAGTTGGCTAGAGATGGCACACTCAAGAGTTGGAGAGAAAAGAAAGAAGGGATACTGGTCTGTAGTTGTTGACATCAGAGGGATCGAGTGTAGGTTTTTTTAGGAGGGGTGCAACTCTCGCTCTCTTAAAGACGGAAGGGACATGGCCAGCGGTCAAGGATGAGTTGATGAGCGAGGTGAGGTAAGGGAGAAGGTCTCAGGAAATGGTCTGGAGAAGAGAGGGGGGAATAGGGTCAAGCGGGCAGGTTGTTGGGCAGCCGGCCGTCACAAGTCGCAAGATTTCATCATTCTTTTCAAAAATGGTTGACGAAGTCATCCACAGAGAGGGAGGAGGGAGGGGGAGGAGGAGGAGGATTCAGCAGGGAGGAGAAGGTGGCAAAGAGCTTCCTAGGGTTAGAGGCAGAAGCTTGAAATTTAAAGTGGTAGAAAGTGGCTTTAGCAGCAGAAACAGAGGAAGAGAATGTAGAGAGGAGTCTAGTTTTCCTCCATTTCCGCTCGGCTGCCCAGAGCCCTGTTCTGTGAGCTCGCAATGAGTCATCAAGCCACGGAGCAGGAGGGGAGGACCGAGCCGGCCGGGAGGATAGGGGACATAGAGAGTCAAAAGATGCAGAAAGGGAGGAGAGGAGGGTTGACGAGGCAGAATCAGGAGAACGGAGGGAGAAGGATTTAGCAGAGGGAAGAGTTGATAGGATGGAAGAGGAGAGAGTAGCGGGAGAGAGAGAGCGAAGGTTGCGACGGCACATTACCAACTGAGTAGGGGCAGAGTGAGTAGTGTTGAAGGAGAGCGAGAGAGAAAAGGATACAAAGTAGTGGTTGGAGACTTGGAGGGGAGTTGCAGTGAGATTAGTAGAAGAACAGCATCTAGTAAAGATTAGGTCAAGCGTGTTGCCTGCCTTGTGAGTAGGGGGGGGGACGGTGAGAGGGGTGAGGTCAAAAGAGGAAAGGAGTGGAAAGAAGGAGGCAGAGAGAAATGAGTCAAAGGCAGACGTAGGGAGGTTAAAGTCACCCAGAACTGTGAGGGGTGAGCCATCCTCAGGAAAGGAACTTATCAAGGCGTCAAGCTCATTGATGAACTCTCCAAGGGAACCTGAAGGGCGATAAACGATAAGGATGTTAAGCTTGAATGGGCTAGTGACTGTGACAGCATGGAATTCAAATGAGGAGATAGACAGATGGGTCAGGGGGAAAAGAGAGAATGTCCACTTGGGAGAGATGAGGATTCCTGTGCCACCGCCGCGCTGACCAGATGCTCTCGGGGTATGCGAGAACACATGATCAGACGAGGAAAGAGCAGTAGGAGTAGCAGTGTTTTCTGTGGTAATCCATGTTTCCGTCAGAGCCAAGAAGTCGAGGTATGGTAGTAGATGCCAGGCGCACCGGTTTGTGTCAAGAACTGCAACTCGGCTGGGTTTTTCACGCTCAACAGTTTCCTGTGTGTATCAAGAATGGTCCACTATCCAAAGGACATCCAGCGAACTTGACACAACTGTGTGACGCATTGCAGTCAACATGGGCCAGCATCCTTGTGGAACGCTTTCGGCACCTTGTAGAGTCCATTCCCCGACGAATTGAGCTGTTCTGTTCTGCAACTCAATATAAGGAAGGTGTTCCTAATGTTTGGTATACTCAAATGTATTTTTCTACAGTGTAGAAAGACAACACTTTTATCCATTCGAGAGGGGTGGATTTTTCTTTTGTTTAACTTCCTTTATAGCGACAAATTATGGAAACTGTGTTTTTCGAATAAATGATGATTGGCAAATATTTTTGAAGGTACGCGCGGCACGTGATGTCAACACAACTCTAAATGCCTACTGCCTGCTAAATCGAATTTTTTTAACTATAAAAAGTATGTTTCTTTGTAGGATCCTTTTCCTGACTTTAAAGAATGGCTGAATTGCTTCAAATTGCTTTTCTGGTTGGCTGGATGCAGGTTTCCCCATCCAATTATTTCCAGTGCAAGTTTCACCATGGCACGGACCGTGGCAATATGTTGGCACATGAGAATTACTAGAATATGGCAAATATTCTTGCATTCTATCCTTGCTACCGGTTACATGAAACAGATAGGTGGGAGGGCATACAGGCTGTCGCCAATTTATGAATGCACAATTTGCCTAAATGGGTAATGTAAACACTTAAAC
The DNA here is from genome assembly GCF_020615455.1 of Coregonus clupeaformis. Taxonomy (NCBI): domain Eukaryota; kingdom Metazoa; phylum Chordata; class Actinopteri; order Salmoniformes; family Salmonidae; genus Coregonus; species Coregonus clupeaformis. The sequence continues at coordinate 44,823,882 of NC_059202.1, forward strand.
CACTACATTTTTATTCATCACTGTAGGTTTGTGTTTATATCAACACAAGATAGTTAAATGGAAACGCACCCTAGCAGTCACTTGTCTCATCTGTTTTTATGCGAACTTTCTAAATGTCACCCCCCACCGCCCAAAAAAATGAAAGAATCACAGGACAAGTTAATGGAAACATAGCTAGTGAGTATGTTTACAGTGGGGGGAAAAAGTATTTAGTCAGCCACCAATTGTGCAAGTTCTCCCACTTAAAAAGATGAGAGAGGCCTGTAATTTTCATCATAGGTACACGTCAACTATGACAGACAAATTGAGAATTTTTTTTCCAGAAAATCACATTGTAGGATTTTTGATTAAATGTATTTGCAAATTATGGTGGAAAATAAGTATTTGGTCACCTACAAACAAGCAAGATTTCTGGCTCTCACAGACCTGTAACTTCTTCTTTAAGAGGCTCCTCTGTCCTCCACTCGTTACCTGTATTAATGGCACCTGTTTGAACTTGTTATCAATATAAAAGACACCTGTCCACAACCTCAAACAGTCACACTCCAAACTCCACTATGGCCAAGACCAAAGAGCTGTCAAAGGACACCAGAAACAAAAATTGTAGACCTGCACCAGGCTGGGAAGACTGAATCTGCAATAGGTAAGCAGCTTGGTTTGAAGAAATCAACTGTGGGAGCAATTATTAGGAAATGGAAGACATACTAGACCACTGATAATCTCCCTCGATCTGGGGCTCCACGCAAGATATCACCCCGTGGGGTCAAAATGATCACAAGAACGGTGAGCAAAAATCCCAGAACCACACGGGGGGGACCTAGTGAATGACCTGCAGAGAGCTGGGACCAAAGTAACAAAGCCTACCATCAGTAACACACTACGCCGCCAGGGACTCAAATCTGCAGTGCGAGACGTGTCCCCCTGCTTAAGCCAGTACATGTCCAGGCCCGTCTGAAGTTTGCTAGAGTGCATTTGGATGATCCAGAAGAGGATTGGGAGAATGTCATATGGTCAGATGAAACCAAAATATAACTTTTTGGTAAAAACTCAACTCGTCGTGTTTGGAGGACAAAGAATGCTGAGTTGCATCCAAAGAACACCATACCTACTGTGAAGCATGGGGGTGGAAACATCATGCTTTGGGGCTGTTTTTCTGCAAAGGGACCAGGACGACTGATCCGTGTAAAGGAAAGAATGAATGGGGCCATGTATCGTGAGATTTTGAGTGAAAACCTCCTTCCATCAGCAAGGGCATTGAAGATGAAACGTGGCTGGGTCTTTCAGCATGACAATGATCCCAAACACACCACCCGGGCAACGAAGGAGTGGGTTCGTAAGAAGCATTTCAAGGTCCTGGAGTGGCCAAGCCAGTTTCCAGATCTCAACCCCATAGAAAAGCTTTGGAGGGAGTTGAAAGTCCGTGTTGCCCAGCGACAGCCCCAAAACATCACTGCTCTAGAGGAGATCTGCATGGAGGAATGGGCCAAAATACCAGCAACAGTGTGTGAAAACCTTGTGAAGACTTACAGAAAACGTTTGACCTGTGTCATTGCCAACAAAGGGTATATAACAAAGTATTGAGAAACTTTTGTTATTGACCAAATACTTATTTTCCACCATCATTTGCAAATAAATTCATTTAAAAAATCCTACAATGTGATTTTCTGGATTTTTTCCCCCTCATTTTGTCTGTCATAGTTGACGTGTACCTATGATGAAAATTACAGGCCTCTCTCATCTTTTTAAGTGGGAGAACTTGCACAATTGGTGGCTGACTAAATACTTTTTTTCCCCCACTGTACATGCACGCTAATAATTTGATATTAAACCGATTATGGCAGTAGGCCGAGTATGGCATTAGTCATGTAGACACCTTACTCTGCTCATCTTAAAATCGGCCTAAGGACATAATCGAAGCAAGCATACAGCGATTAAAACACTTGGTTATCTGAGCAATCTTTCAGATTAGTAGGACATGTAAATGCCTTAATCAGAGTTAAAGCGGTTTATTTGATCTGTCCATGTGCTAGCACGAACAGCGCAAGCTTCCTTCTTTTTGACTTGTGAAGTGAGTTCGGAAAAACAAAGTATTAATCTTAGAAATAGTTAACATATAAAGTTTGTGTGTCCGAACTCAGAATCAAATAGGCTTCACAAAAATAACATGGTCGCTGTGGTAGAGCGTTTATTTTGATTGGCGATTTTCTGCCTTTATCAAAGTCCCATCAGGTAGTCTGATTTCAGATGTGTTCATTTAAAACAGGATTATTATGGAAATCATTCTTCTTGCAAAGCATGTAAAAGTTTAAATGAAACCATTATAGTAATCTGACTATTCACAATCTTATTGTGTGCATGTAACCGTACTCATTTCTCTCAGTAGTGTTGCTATTGTCAAAATTTTCGCGTGTCAATTAACTTGTGACATTCCTGGATTACTCATTATATTAATAGTCAGATTTAATCAACAAATACAATAGGCAGTTAAAAAAAGGGTAAGGGTACAAGACTGTGTACACATATCTGGCTGTGTTAGCAGAATCACTACATATCCCATCGAGCCAAGCGAGGAGAGTCTGCGAGTTATCACAGTTCCAAGACCAGTCAGAAACATCCAGCTAACCCTACGCCAATGACGCCGGTGGATCTCCAAACTGAACTTGGATCTGTGTTAAGTAGCAATGCTATCCTTCCCCACCGTCATCTTACGACATATCTCGAACCAGTCATGACTATCCAACAAAACAATAAATACATGTACGTTTATTTCTGGCAAATTTCTTAGTTACATGATTGTATAACTACGAAATAAGTTTTGAAGTTGAGGGTGCAGTATTTATGAAGTTTGGCAATGAGGACGAAAACTAGCATTGTTCAGCTAGCCAGCTAGTTTGGCCAGGGAAAACGAGCTCGGACCTAGCCCTGATATCAGGAGCTGGCGGCGAAAAGTTTGATTAAACAATTCAGAGACTGAAACAAATAAATCAGATGACATATTTAAGGAGAGGAAATCGATATACAATCCCGAAATCAGCTGTAAATGTCAATAGTAAAATAATGCTTAAAACTATGTTTGAGTGAACCCTGAACTGTGTAAGAGGACAGCAGGGTGGATAAATATAAAAAGCACAGAGGAAATGTAGCATTGGATACTAGGCAGTGGAGGCTGGTGGGAGGTGGTATAGGAGGACAGGCTCATTGTAATGGTTGGAATGGAAAAAATTGAACGATATCAAACATATGGAAATGACATGTTTGACTCAGTTCCATTCATTCTATTTCAGCCATACCAAATTAGCCCGTCCTCCTATAGATCCTGCCACCAGCCTCCACTGATACTAGGATGGTAGAAGAGGCAGAGGAGAAACATATAGTGAGAAATGGCCGATATGAACATAGTGCATCTGCCATTACTGATGTTTTACCTTCAACACCACCACCAAAGACAGATATGGATCATAGAGTCCTTTCACCCCACCAGGGTCAAGGCTATAGATATATGGATCATAGAGTCCTTTCCCCCCACCAGGGTCAAGGCTATAGAGATGTTTTATGATGAAAGCTGATAAAAGACCACTTATGCAAAAGTTAACTGGTTGTCAAAGTCAGCCCTGGAGGACCCCTGTTTGTTTGACCATGTTTCCACATAATTAGGTAGTGAAGGTTGAACCACAATCTTGCCTGCAAACACAAGGGAACTCCATGCCTGGCTTTGAAACAAGGAGACAAGAAAGTAGCCTGATGCTCCACCATCACTACTACACAGACTCACTAATATGACACCTTGTCCTTGATACTGCAATCTGGGTCTCACTCCACACTCACTACTCCTCTGGTATACTGTATCTTCACAGAAGTTTTCCACAGCAATATACTATACATACCAATGTGTCATATGTTAAATATGAGGTATCGTCATCATAGTTGTATCTTCTACTGCACACAGTATAGTACACAACAAGAATGGCTTTAGGAGCATTTAAATACAAACATACCTTAAATTCCATTACAGGTCCTCCACAGCCAGCCAACTCATCGGGACATGATAGCTTTGAGAGAGGCTCATGTCCAAAAATGTGAATGTCTTCAGACCATCTACAAGCAAGGGGAGGGGGGGATTGAAAGGATAGCAGGCCGTACAGTCATCCGATAGGGAGATGATGACTGAAAGCAAAACATTTGCGTGATATTTATGATTTCGTTAAGAGTGATCTAGTCACCAGTCTGGTAGTGACTACAGAGTGACTGACTACCTGACATACAGTATCTTACAGATTCATAGCCTCGGCTCCTCTACTGAGAGAGAGAGAGCACACATTCACGCTGCTAATACACAGCTGCATTCAGTTGGTCAATGCAGTCAATAGAAAACAATGAGCATTGATGAGCACGTAATGGAATTAACAGTTCTCTAGGCTCCATTAAAGGAAAAAAATAAAATAAAAATGTCCACACCAAATAAAGCTTTAGAAAATGCACTCGTCTCCACGTTATTCCCAGGTCCTTATCCTTGTGATATTTACATTCAGTAGTTAGTCCAGGATGGGATAAAAAAAAAAGTCAAATAAAGTTCCATCAAAAACTGAAAAGAAAATATGTTTCTGTTACTTTTCATTACTACTGCAATGCAAAGGCAGAAGACCACCAGTATCTGTTCTCTGATAAAGACATCACCTTTATTATCACAAAATCCCCAAAAGGTTTCTGGTTCACTGAGATTGTCTGTCTGTGTCTGCGACAACCATCTTCTGCCCCCTGCAGATAGAGTCTAGTCATGGTGGCCACCTGCTCTTACAGGCTGAATTTACAGTTCAGGGTGTGTGTGTGTGTGTAGTGTGTGTGTGTTGTATACACAGGTGGGACCAGGAAGCCCCAGCGTGGCCACCCCTCTGTGCACTGGGAGGCAGTCTTCCTATAGAATAAAACTGAACAGAGCAGGACCAGGTGTGACCAGAACTGGTCTGGGTGGGTCTGGTCTGGTGTGGAGGTGTGTATCTGGGCCCAGCTAGCGCAGTTTGAGCCTGAAGGCTGAGATCTCCATGGGCTCCAAGCTGACGGAGGAGTCGTTGGCCAGAGGGGGGCTGGAGTACATCAGGGACAGAGACACAGGCTGTAGCAGCTGGAGGTCCAGGTTACGGAACAGAGACGACACACCCAGCTGGAGGGACAGACACAAGGAGAGAGATGTAGAGAGAGAGAGAGTGACAGATACAGTTTGTGAAAGAGGGGTAGAGAGTGTGTATGATATAATAACTTTTCCAGACTGCTATAATGACTCCAACTGCATGTGTGTGTGTGCAACCTACAGCACTATCCAGTTGTGTCTGTGGTGAGCCATGTGTGTGTGTGGTGGAGGACCACTGACCTGTCCCTCAGTAGTGGTACAGTTGATGCCGGGGTTTGGGGTCTCCAGACCACAGTCCAGACCCTTTCTATGCAGGATGAGGGCCGTGTAGGGAGACGGGGAGTGGGTGTCCTGCTACAAGTTACACAAACAGCAAAGCAGAAACATGTTAGCATCAATGGTAAACACACAGAACCTTACATGTATTACATCTTCCAGTATATTGACATTCCACAAACAGGATAATTACTTTTTCACTTCTAGTTACCTGGTGCTGGATGCTGCGCAGGTTGATCACGTGGAAGTCACAGGGCAGGGCCCCTGTGAGGGGGGCGAAGGTGTGCAGGGAAGGGATGCCACGCTTCTTGGGCAGCACAGGCAGCGCCAGCACCTCGTGGTTGAGAATGGCAGAGGTCATGTGACTGAGCAGGGAGGGGAAGCTGGTTGGTCCGCTGTCCACCACCTGGGAGGCAGAGAAACACGTCACAACAGACACACCACAGGTCATATCTGACAACTAACCCCGTCCCACCCTGCTTAGCTTCAGCACTCAACACAGCATGGAAGCTGCAGAGCTGAAAACAATCATTTTAAGCGCATATCCAATTCCAGGATGCTTGCAATGCTGCTATGGTGGACCTTTGGCTACAGGGTAGAGGGCAGCTAAACACAGGTTAAACTAGAAGGTAAGAACTACAGCTATAGCACAGATTACACAGACAGACAGCCAGCTACGGCTGGGTAGCTAGCAACCTCACTGTTGCCGTGGCAATGTTACCTCTTGAGCGCTGCCTCTCAGGGCAAAGGGGATGAGCAAGTGAAACATGGAGGAGAGTTTGGCAAAGAAGCCAGCATGCTGAGTGCAATGGAAGAGCAGACAGACAGAGGGATGACAGAAAGAAATGGAAGGAGGTGACAAAAGAATGGAGAGACAGGGGTTAACAATCACAGCATGAGAGATGAGACATTTTCAACAACTGCTGATTAACAGAATTCCTGGCTTACCCACTGTTTCCCCTCAGAATAGATTGGCTTCATTTGCTTGGATTTGACACCTATAAACAAGATCCAGGAAGCTCCAGTAACTCGCATCTGAGGACTTTTAACTGACTGACCTTGTTGCCAGTGGACCTACTCTCCAGTAGGAGGCGGAAGCGGTTGGCCGTCTTCTTGTTGTCCTTCAGGCCCTGGCCCAGGCCGCGGTTATCATCCTGCATCAGCCGCCGGTCCAGAATCACCTCCAACTGGCCTGAGGGAGGGAAAAGCAGAGACATGCACATATAGCTCCATCATAGATAGACAGAGGACTCTAGAATCTGGATAGAACACGATTTATGATTGACATTGCCATTGAGGACTTGCACTATTTTAAAGTTGAGGACTTCCACCATTCTAACTGGGTGGGAATTCCTATGGGTTGGGAGCATTCAGTCAATGATCAGAGCATTGTCTTCTTCAAATTGGGTTGCCTATGGATGGTAAATGGCGTTATCCCTGCCTCTGTTTCGGTAAAAAGCTGAGGTATGGGGCTAGAGTAATGTAACCAAATTCATAGACAGGGCTAAAGATGCAAGGACTGACCATCCATGATATCAAAAAAAAGTTTTAATCATGTTTTGAGGCTATATAGTGTTTGTTTACCTTTACTTTGTTTACAAACATTGGCGTAAAACAAGCTTATATATTTTGGGTTCTGATGGGGTACGACAGTTGAACTAAGCTCATGAGGCATATATTCTTCAAGAATCAATGGGTACATACATATTGATGTAGCAACTGCAGATTGCCCCTTTAAGAAAAAACAACATATGAGTGGTCCTTCCCTACCGCTCTCTAGGCTGGTGACACCCAGGGCCTGGGCAGAATGCAGGGTGAGGCGGTGCTGGCTGTCCTGGATGTAGGCCTGGCTGGGCATGGGGTAGAAGTTGGCCTGCAGGGGGAGCTTCAGGAAGCGGCGCCGGGGCTGCATCTGTGGAAACATTACAGTATTGAGGTACATGTTGAAGCCAAAGATCAGACATTCTATAGTGTAAAGTGTGTGTTGTGGTCTGACCTGGAATCCGTTGAGGTCTGTGTAGAAGGTGTCGTCACTCTGGATGTCAGTGACCAGCCGCATGGCCAGTTCCTTGTTAGACTGCTCTCTGATGTCCACCATGGTGGTGACATCCAGGGACAGACCGTCCACACCTGGCACATTGTGTATGCGGATGGTCTGTTGGAAGTGCTGGTAGAGAGCCACTACCTCAGAGAAAAGAGGTCCCTCCACCACACGCACCACCAGAGGCTCCTTCTGACTGTAGGGCTGAAAGATGGAGAGACAGTGTGTTTCTCTAATGGTTAAGGTTAGGATTGAGGCAGGGTACTGATCCTAAAATGGTCTACAGGTAACTTACTGTATCTCTAGTAGAGGTAGGAGGGTTTTAAAGTTAGCTCACCTTAGCCTTTCCGTCAGGCAGGAAGAGGTAAGCCCCGCTCTTATCCTTGGAGGACCGAGTACCATATGTCACGAACTGGATCTGAACCTTCAACTCCTGAGGGTCGTCTTTACGACGGATACTCTGATCGAGAGACGGAGCGAGAGACCATATTATACATTACACTTCAACCAAATTAATCTGTGCTGCCTATTTGGAATTCATCAAATGATCAAGGGCCTTGGACTAATTTTATCATTTTAGTCAACGTTTAGGCTGAGTTCCAAATCTGTTAGAGACAAAGCATAGTCAGTGGCTGCATCCCCAATGGCAGCCCAGCCCTTTGGTCAAAAGTACTGCATTACATAGGGTGCCATTTGGGCCGCAGCCTGAGCCTCTTCCCCTCCACGTACCTCCAGCAGGCCGGTGGTTCCAGAGAAGCCCAAGGTGAGGGACTGGGTGGAGATGTAGAAGGGTTGTGTGTCTGCCGTCTGGGAGCGGAGAGGGAGGGGATCCACAGCGTGGGCAGTCTGCCCCCGACCAGACAGCCTCAGCAGGGTCTCAGAGCGCAGCGTCATGGGGGTGTCGGCAGAGTCATACAGGTGGAACACAGCCAGGCCCAGGGCAGGCAGACGCACCATGAAGGAGGCCTGTAGACAGGAGAGAACACAGTTAAACACTCACACACACGGCAGACAGACCGAGGCACTCATGCTACACCTAATATATCAATGCATCTGTCAAATGAAGTACCAAGCAATGCCCATTAAATAGTCACTGAGAGCATCACAACCACACACCTGGAAGACCTCTGCGCTCATTTGGCTAGAAGAGCTCCACTGGGCACTGAGCTGCACAGGGAGGGTCTGTCCGTCCTCTGTGAGCACCCGGACCCTGGCAGAGTTCACCAACACTGTCACCACACACAGCCTGTCCTGCTCCACCGGGTTGAACAGCACCAGGTACCTGACGGAGAGACAGGGGAAGATCAGTCACAAACACCCCACCCATGAGAGACTGTACTGGGGCAGAGAGGAGGAGGGTAGGGGGGTTACCTTGGTCCTGACTGGTCCAGTTCGATAAGGGTGCGCTGGGGCAGGGAGTCTTGGGTGGCACGTCTGTCATCCTATAGGATAAGGACATGAGTATGTGATAGTCAGTTGCACTGATTGGTTACACTAGAGAAGCACTGAGTAGGAGTAGATCACAACTCCTGTCATTAACAGGATCCCATTGGAAAGTAACATAAAAGAGAAGATGGGCTTATCTTAGCTATTGTAACATTAATGCATTGCTAGAGCTCCATGTCATGAACAGGTTGAAATTCCCTGTCCTTCTCCCTCACCGTCTCTAGGAAGGGTTCTGTCTGGTAGAAGCGATACACGTCCTTGTTCTTCATTACTAGGAAGTGGGCTGCGTTAATGATCACTCTCTTCAGGCCCTGCAGGGAGCGCAGTAACCTACAGAAGAGACAAAGGACATTTTACATTTACATTTTAGTCATTTAGCAGACGCTCTTATCCAGAGCGACTTACAGGAGCAACTGCCTTGCTCAAGAGCACATCGACAGATTTTTCACCTAGTCAGCTCGGGGATTAGAACCAGCGACCTTTCGGTTACTGGCACAACGCTCTTAACCACTAAGCTACCTGCCGCCCCAAGGACCAAGGACACATTATCCTAGTATTCTTGAAGTTGGAGACATGAGTGTCTTTTATCAAACCAGTGGTCACAAACCAGGCACATATGAAGAAAATAAGAGAGGGAATACCTATAAAAGTTGAAAAATATACTTCCATCTCTATTCTATGTCTCTCTTAGCCACTGACCTGTTGCCATAGTCAATGACCACGTTCTCCTTGGCGGTGCCTGTGATGGCATCGTGATGCTGGAACAGGGCGACGGTGCGCCTTGCTTCCGTCAGCAGGGTGTAGTCTGAGGTGGGGTAGCGGCCCTCCATGCCTGCGCGGCGAGCGTGGGCCACGGCAAGACTAAACAGGATCTCTGCCCCCCTTGAGAACACCACAGAGGAACAACACACAGCAACACTTTAACAAAGACAAGAGAACCTTCTGGATTTTTCCCAAACTTTGACAGTGTGCATGACAGGTTTCCATCTTCCAATTATTTAGCTTTTGAAACCTACGCACATGTGGCTAACATTGTCGAATTAAGGACTGAGAGTAAGGCGCAGATGCCAACCTGCTGTTTTACAGGTGTATTGAAGCCATGTCTGTCTGGTTCCATCTGGCCTTACCTGAGATGGGACTCTAGCACGCGGTCCATGCTCTTGTAGAAGGGCCGGGAGGTGTAGTAGCCGCTCCAGTAGTGGTCCTCGCGGTCTGCATACGCAAAGAAGTCCCCGCTCAGCACCGGGTAGTCTGGGGGTCTGGCACCCTGCGGCACACTGTTGGCCTTGTAAACCGCAGTGAAGTAGTCAGTCAGGGTCCCAAACTGGGCCTGGAGACATACAGGAACACACAGGTGAGACAGGACATTTTAGATTCACTCTCAAACATCAATCAAAAACTACTTTTCAATAACTAACAGACCCCCAGAAGAGCCAGAGAGTTGTGGGCTTGGTCTCTGACCTGCACGTGCATTTCGGGGTGAGAGTTCATGTAGTCAAAGAGTCTCTGGTAGTTGAGGTACTGCTGGTCCCACTCCAGGGCCTTGTCGTAACGAAAGTCATCTCCCAGTGGAACCAGAACCACCTTACTGCGGAACAGCTTGGACTTCTTTCGGTACTGGTCCAAGAGCAGGTGGGCCCTAGGGTGGAGAGAGGGGTTACACACTGATTAACATCACAGTTGTGGCAGCCAGTATTACAGGATTCAAAAGAAGAAATTCCTGAACAGTGCTTGCTTTAGAATATTGACATTATTGGTTTCTGTCTAGTGACCTTCATCAAAGCATACATTTTAATGAAAAGGAGAAAGCAAGCAGTGTGCAGAAATGTCTTCTTTTGAAATGCATTACATATTCAAATCACATCTCTTAGATATGTGAGTGCATCCCAGTGCAATGCCAGTGTTACAGGACAATAGATGACTGTACATGACCTTAGAAAATGGAAGATAAAAAAATGACCTTTAATGGAAAAAGGCAATGAATAGCTTTCAGTTAGAGAGCTATTTTCTATTAGCCTCTCTCTGGAATGTGTGCTTTGGAAAGTTCTATGAAGCGTTTCTTTTTTCTACACAAAACTAGTCATTGAGAAGCAAGTTGCAGTGAAGGTCTCCAAAGCCAGTTGCATTTTTTCTGTTTTTCTGCACACTCCCTGCTCTACTGCTGAGCTCTGACATCTCCTCACCCCCAAACAGCCCTGAAAATGCTCCTTGACCCACATCCCCCCCAGCAGTGTGGTGTACAAGGCCCCGGGGAGGCTCTCTCTGCTTGGCTCACCTCTCTGCAACGTTGGCCTCCACCACGGCCCGAGGAGGAACCTTCCAAGGACAGTTGACCCGGCCGCCTGGCAGCCTCTTAAAGTCAAACTGGCAGCAGATCTTGGGGTCGGGCCCGCAGGTGTGTGGCACGTCATAACTGTAGAAGGGCATCATGTGGCAGAAAATGTCCGTGCCCGACTTTTGGTCTGGCAATACAAACAAAATGAAGAAAATAGTTGATTTATTTGAAGTTTGTGTGAACATAAAAAGTTCTATGCAAATACAAGCAAGGAACACAAACAGTTACTGTTCTTAGTTCAAACTATAAATTGGCCATTGCCACATTTCCCACAAACTCTATTTGACTTTGAAAGGCAGTCCAGAGAAGCACATTATGGTGTAAATAGATGAGATGGTTTTCCTGGCAGCAGACCAGCCAGCCACTGACCCCAGGCCTGCCTCCACATGAACTCCAGGCTGCGGCTGGAGGCAAAGTGCTTCTTTATGGAGTAGTGGACCCTCTGGATGAGCATGCTGGTCAGATTGGCCCTCTTCAACAGGTAGGGCATGGTGGCACTGTGGCCAAAGGGGTCCACAGCCCAGCCCGACCGAGGGGTCACACCTAGGGTAGGGCACAGCACAGGAGGGTTAACATCATGGAGAATACAACAGAGCATGGTGCAGTTTCTATGTCAACTTAATGGAAGTCATACAGGAACAGAAGACATTACTATGTCCGAAGTCATACAGGATTTCACACAACATGCGCAAAGGTGTCGTTGCAAAGTTATCCACTCACAGTTTGAATCAGTTTAACTTTCAAATGCTTCTGCTCCAAACCTCAGTGTGCAAAGCCCCTTGCATGAATAAGAAAAAGTGTCTCGGAGAGGGCAGACTTGTCCCTTACCCAAGTTCTTCTCCAGCCACTGATGGCCCTCTATGAGCTGGTCGATCATGGCAAAGTAGTGAACGTTGGCCTCATCAGTCATCACCCAGCCTCCAGTCACCATCTCCAGCTGCCCTCCCAGGATTAGCCTGAGACAGATAGAGAGGATTTAAGACATCCACACAGTAGGGATGTGATAAAAAGCAAACGCTTACTCCGAGCCACTGCATTAACCAGAAAGCAGACTATTTTAGGAGCATCTAATCTCTCTGCCATTAGCTAATTACTGTAGATCACCCTGCTAATGTGGCCTGGCAGGTTGTTTACAGCCTGTGATAAGTGATACTGAAAATATACTGTTTTGCTAGTTAGGTAGACATCATTCACAGTTGGACGAGTTCCTGCTTACAAAAAACAACTGAAATCTAATCTACCAAGAACGGCACTATTGATCCTTCCTCATGACGGCTCAAATCCTTTAGGGAAGAATCAATTTGGGCAGTAGTAAGATATAGTAAGATGCCTGAGAACTAGTGCTGTGACTGTGAGACACTTACTTGCGCATGGCTTCCTGCTTGTGCATGTCAGCGCTCTCCCACCACTTGGCGAAGAAGGAGATCTCGGACCAGATGAACTTCCTGCGTGGGTCCTCAGTCAACTTCACCAGCATGTTGTTGAAGATGTGCTGCGTCTGGTCTGTGTAGTACTTATCAAATGTCTTTATCCAGCCTGCCGGGACGGGAGACAGCAGCACAGAGGTGATGAGCACAACAATACAGATCAGGCGGAACAGGGTCCTGTTCAGTAGGACTGGCACTACTGAAGCAAAACGCTTAAACTGAAAACGAAAATGGGAGATCCTTATTGGAAAAGTTCCTGTGGTAGGCTTAGGCTACCTCCCCGTTTCAAAGCATTTATGTGTCTACAAAATGTGACCCTGTATTGTACTGTACCATTTCCTATAGTGTATTGTGCCATGACAAGAGGAGGGGTAAGAGAAGGTCAGTGGTACAGTACCATACAAAACAGCTGTGCGGTATTAAAAATAACACCCGTTTCATTATTTAAACAGAACAGAAACTGTGCCTAACAATGAGACACTTTGAATGAATTGTCGAAGGCTGAGACACATGTAGCAACTGATAATGTAATAACTGCTAATAATTTATTAACTTTTGCATTTAAAATGTAATAAATGCTGATAATGTAATAAATTGCCAATAATGTAGTAAATTTGCTGAACGCATAACTTAAAGTTTTTGTGCATAATGTAATCATTATTACATTATGCATTGATTATTACATTATAACGTTGTTTTTTTAAAATCATTAATAGTGTAATAACTTCAACAAATAATGTAATAATTTAAAATCACTTTCTTTAATAGCATGCATATTAAGCGTCACACACTTGAGAAACACTTTGCATTTGCATCCATTGCCACAACAGATTTGCAATTTGAAGACACACCTTGTAGTCATGTGATTAGCCAAATTGTAATGATCACAAAAATATTCAACAAGAGTTTCACTCCTTATCCCAGGATAGACCAAGCTACTTTACCTTACAGAGTGCAGATGGAACAAGACTCATGTCAGACAGACTCACTCACTCACACACACTAAACCCATCGGTCCAAGGCCAAAACCTGTGTCCACTACTGCCTTTAGTCCTCTTATGAGCCTCACATATGGAAGTTGTACACCTTTTCTTTTTCAGGTCAACCAGTACAAGAAACATTTAAATATAAAGTTGCCTTCACGGCTCCATTTTTTATATAAATATATATATATATATATATATATATATATATATATATTCTGGTCTTGTGCCAAAGGAGGCGGAGTAGCAATCTACTGTAGAGATAGCCTGCAGAGCTCTATCATACTATCCAGGTCTGTGCCCAAACAGTTTGAGCTTCTACTTCTAAAAATCCACCTTTCCAGAAATAAGTCTCTCACTGTTGCCGCTTGCTACAGACCCCACCTCAGCCCCCAGTTGTGCCCTGGACACCATATGTGAATTGCTTGCCCCCCATCTATCCTCAGAGTTCGTACTGCTTGGTGACCTAAACTGGGATATGCTTAACAACCCGGCCGTCCTACAATCTAAACTAGATGCCCTCAATCTCACACAAATGATCAAGGAACCTACCAGGTACAACCCTAAATCCGTAAACATGGGCACCCTCATAGATATCATCCTGACTAATTTACCCTCCAAATACACCTCCGCTGTCTTCAACCAGGATCTCAGCAATCACTGCCTCATTGCCTGCGTCCGTAATGGGTCCACGGTCAAACGACAATCCCGCATCACTGTCAAACGCTCCATAAAACACTTCAACGAGCAGGCCTTCCTAATTGACCTGGCCCGGGTATCCTGGATGGATATTGACCTCATTCCGTCAGTAGAGGACACCTGGATGTTCTTCAAAAGTGCTTTCCTCTCCATCTTAAATAAGCATGCCCCATTCAAAAAATTCAGAACTAAGAACAGATATAGCCCCTGGTTCACCCCAGACTTGACTGCCCTTGACCAGCACAAAAACATCCTGTGGCGTACTGCATTAGCATCGAACAGCCCCCGCGATATGCAACTTTTCAGGGAAGTCAGGAACCAATATACACAATCAGTTAGGAAAGGAAAGGCTAGCTTTTTCAAACAGAAATGTGCATCCTGTAGCACTAACTCCAAAAGGTTTTGGGACACTGTAAAGTCCATGGAGAATAAAAGCACCTCCTCCCAGCTACCCACTGCACTGAGGCTAGGAAACACTGTCACCACCGATAAATCTACAATAATCGAGAATTTCAATAAACATTTTGCTACGGCTGGCCATGCTTTCCACCTGGCTACCCCTACCCCGGCCACCAGCTCTGCACCCTCCGCTGCAACTTGCCAATGCCCCCCCCCCCGGCTTCTCCTTCACGCAAATTCAGATAGCTGATGTCCTGAAAGAGCTGCAAAATCTGGACCCCTACAAATCAGCTGGGCTAGACAATCTGGACCCTTTCTTTCTAAAATTAGCCGCCAAAATTGTCGCAACCCCTATTACTAGCCTGTTCAACTTCTCTTTCGTATCGTCTGAGATCCCCAGAGATTGGAAAGCTGCTGCAGTCATCCCCCTCTTCAAAGGGGGTGACACTCTAGATCCAAACTGTTACAAACCTATATCCATCCTACCCTGCCTTTCGAAAGTATTTGAAGGCCAAGTTAACAAACAGATCACCGACCACTTCGAATCCCACCGTACCTTCTCCGCTATGCAATCTGGTTTCCGAGCTGGTCATGGGTGCACCTCAGCCACGCTCAAGGTCCTAAACAATATAATAACCGCGATTGATAAAAGACAGTACTGTGCAGCCGTCTTCATCGACCTGGCCAAGGCTTTTGACTCTGTCAATCACTGCATTCTTATTGGCAGACTAAATAGCCTTGGTTTCTCAACTGACTGCCTCGCCTGATTCACCAACTACTTTTCTGATAGAGTTCAATGTATCAAATCGGAGGGCCTGTTGTCTGGACCTCTGGCAGTCTCTATGGGGGTACCACAGGGTTCAATTCTCAGGCTGACTCTATTCTCTGTGTATATCAATGATGTCGCTCTTGCTGCTGGTGACTCTCAGATCCACCTCGACGCAGACGGCCCTTCATTGGACACTGTGTTAACAAACATCCAAACGAGCTTCAATGCCATACAACACTCCTTCTGTGGCCTCCAACTGCTCTTAAACGCTAGTAAAACTAAATGCATGCTCTTCAATCGAACGCTGCTTGCACCCGCCCGCCCGACTAGAATCACTACTCTCGGCGGGTCTGTCTTAGAATATGTGGACAACTACAAATACCTAGGTGTCTGATTAGACCGTAAACTCTCCTTCCAGACTCACATTAAGCATCTCCAATCCAAAGTTAAATCTAGAATCGGCTTCCTGTTTCGCAACAAAGTCTCCTTCACTCATGCTGCTAAACATGCCCTCGTAAAACTGACTATCCTACCGATCCTTGACATTTACAAAATAGCTTCCAACACTCAACTCAGCAAATTGGATGTAGTCTATCACAGTGCCATCCGTTTTGTCACCAAAGCCCCATATACTACCCACCATTGTGACCTGTACGCTCTCGTTGGCTGGCCCTCACTACATATTCGTTGCCAAACCCACTGGCTCCAGGTCATCTATAAATCACTTATAGGCAAATCCCAGCCTTATCTTAGCTCATTGGTCACCATAGCAACACCCACCCGTAGTATGCGCTGCAGCAGGTATATCTCACTGGTCATCCCCAAAGCAAACACCTCCTTTGGCCGCCATTTCTTCCAGTTCTCTGCTGCAAATGACTGATACGAACTACAAAAATCTCTGAAGCCGGAGACACTTATCTCCCTCATTAACTTTAAGCATCAGTTGTCAGAGCAGCTTACCGATCATTGTACCTGTACACAGCCCATCTGTAATTAGCCCACCCAACTACCTCATCCCCATATTGTTATTTACATTTGTTATTTATTTTGCTCATTTGCACCCCAGTAGCTCTATTTGCACATCATCTTCTGCACATTATCACTCCAGTGTTAATACTAAATTCTAATTATTTTGCACTATGGCCTATTTATTGCCTTACCTCCATAACTTACTACATTTGCACACACTTTATATAGATTTTCTATTTTCTATTGTGTTATTGACTGTACGTTTTTGTTTATTCCATATGTAACTGTGTTGTTGTTGTTTTTAATCGCACTGCTTTGCTTTATCTTGGCCAGGTCGCAGTTGTAAATGAGAACTTGTTCTCAACTGGCTTACCTGGTTAAATAAAGGTGAAATAAAAAATACATAAATAAAATTGTGTAGATATGACAACATTTTGGGACTGTATCATCTGTAATATCTAAGTGTGTTGGAAATAAAATGCCACAATGTCCCTGTTTATGTCTGCTGAGAAACAAGAGTATGGGCCCTCCAACATTAGTCCACTGGTTTAATGAACTGTCCAGTTACATTCCCTTAGTAATATCAAATAACGATGCAGGAATGTGGTTTTACAGGGGGGTTGTTATTACATTATTGGTTAAAGTTCTTACACTATTTATGAAAAATATGTTAACCATTTCATAATGTAATAATCAATGCATAATGTAATAATTAGTTATTAGCAAATTACAGTATCAGCATTTATTACATTATAAATGAAAAAGTTATTACATTATTAGCAGCTATTACATTATTGCCAGTTATTACATTATCAGTTGCTAAAGACGCAGGCCAACAGACCATGCATCTCTCAGAAAGGAAGAAGTTGTTTACTCTAGTAACATACAACAGATTAGTCTAGTACTAACTCATCTATAGAGTATTGAACGCCGTTTGGGTCTTTGCGTGTCAAAAAAGATACACATCATTTGACGCGTCAAATAATACAATTATATCATAGAATGTGTGTGCTGAATTTGCATGTGCAAGCCAAGCGCCACCACTACGATCAGTAGCACTGTCAAAACTGTACAAAAAAAAGGTCTGCAAACAAGCACACCGGCCACCAACCATGTGTTTACAATAGCGCGTTGGTAATAATGCATTATTTGTTCGACCGAATGAGAAAACGTCTGTGTGAGCATTTGAAATAAGATCAGGATCAAACGAGCAGGATCAAAAATGTTTGCAAATATCTTTGATACAGATGTTATTAGCAACTTCTGGGGTAGCTAGCTAGCTTTAGCTTGGTAACGTTCCCTAGCTAGCACCAATGCAACTGACGTTAGCTTGAAAACAATAACTGCAGTCATTTTCAATATTCTTAGCAATGATTTAGCAATCCATGTGAGTAAGTATTAGCTAGGTAAGTTAGCCACTTGAACTTGAAATTGAACTTCAGTTCATGAAAATAACTAGCTAGCCAGCTACTTAACCCTGTTGCCCAAAGCTAACGTTATAAGCAGCCAGTAAACTTCATCCGGCTGGTGAGGCTTGACCGGACCGGGTTATGTGTTGTGAAAATAGCCACAATAGTGGAATTTGCGGTTTGCCTTCAAAATAAAAGTACCTCCTTGTAAGTGACGCAGAAGGTTACAATTGATGAAATCATTCAATTTTTAGACTATATAATGTTAAACAAGGTTGGAATGTGGAGCATCAGTCTACTCGGTGACACCCACAGAACACAACTGAAGAGTTTACACAAATATTAGCGTTGTAGCTCTTTTCGCGGGACTGTGACTGTGAAATCACCTCCCCAGTCAGCCTATTGTGCATACTGACATTCATATTGCACTGTACAGCCTTACCTAAGGATTGGGGATCAATTAAATGGGGTGTCAGTCTACTCAGTACCAATAAGCATGTTGACCAATCAGGACCTGAATATGACTGCACGTCACATAACAATTTAACACGTTCATACATTTTTTACATAGTTAATACACATTGATTACACTATCACTCGTATCTCATATCGGTCACAACGACTCATTGATACGTATGCAATGATGCTGGTGAAGTACACATCAAAGTGTTATTTGACGTGTATCTTTTTTGACACGCAAAGACCCAAACAGCGTTCCATAATAGAGCACGATGCTAACAGTAGACTAAACCATAGTAGTCCATGCCACTGGAATAGTGTGGAGGGGATGAACAGACTGGTAGAAGGTAGACCAACCAACTCGAGTAGAGGATAGTGAAAGGGGCCTTTTACCGTTGCATTGTCTGCAGGTCTTATTATGACTCTGTGCCAGTCCTGCCGTTTGACCTACTTCACTTTACCTGCAGTCTTGTTAAACCTTAAAAGCTCTGGCCTTGCTTTTAGAGAGGACATCCCAGAACAAAGAAAACTGCTTTAGCATGGATTCACTGACAACAGTCCCAGTGGTCCCTCATAGCTCTCCGCAGACCCAAGACTAGCTGTGAACATTTACTCAGTGACACCTTAGTAATGAGTCAAGTTTATACTAATTAAAATGGAAGCATAATGAATGCCTATTCCTGTTCTTGAGTGACAATCTGCAGGATCTGCCACGTCAACAAGTCAATAACTGTCAAGTTAGGTAGCTGGCCTCACACTGGCTGTAAATAAATCTAAATGGAACTGTCAGTCTCTGGCTAAAATCAAATCTTGTGCCAAGACACAGCCATTCTAATCTAAAAATAGCCTAGACGTTTGCATTCTAATGTCATTGTGTCACTCCATTTGTCAATCCTGTCATCTGCAGGTAATAGCAAAATATGGAACCTTGATTGAATTGTGTTAAGTACAAAAAAGGAACTTCTCATTATCTTTTTTGCTTTCCTGTCGCTAGGCCTCACTTCGTCACACTTTGCAGTTTTGAAAGAGCAAGGTAGACCTACTACCTGACCTCGTCCAATAAGAAACCATCATTTTCATTATCCGTCTCATAGTGTTTTGCTACGGTGTGCTCTGAAGAAACTTGCTTTAGAGGCATCTCTCACCTGGGTCGTTGTGGGAGTGAGGGACCACAAACACCTGCAGAGGCTCACTGTCCCACTCTCCAGGCTCATAGGTGATCTCAAAGCCCTGCTTCCACACACCCCCGTCCACATTGTCAAACTTCAGCAGGGAGTATACGTCCAGCATCTGGAAGACAACAGACCAAAGTTGGCAAACTTATCTCTGCTTTGGGTTTAGAATATATGCCAATTTATTATTTTTTTACTCTTATTTGGGAGGTGGGGGTGGAGAGAAGAGGCAAATCACATGATATCTGTAATTAAATGTGCCACGTAGACAAGAGACAGTGTGTTAACAATCACACACATATGGCCTACTGATGGCCAACAGAACAACAGAGTTCCTCCCATTCCCAGAAAGTCCCTGGAGAGCAGCTCACCTGCAGGTCGGTCTGTCCGCGGGGGCCCTGGGCAAACTGGCAGTCCTGGGGCTTGACAGAGAGGAAAGTGGGGCGTCCGTCGAAGGGCAGGACCCAGGAGCCGTTGGCACTGCGGAAGGGCAGCTGTCCGCTGGGGGACACAGCGCCAGTGTCGGTCAACTCCAGAACAGAGTCCTTGATGTGGCTGATGATCTGGTGGTTCTCCTCCAGCAGTTGCTCCAGCTGTTCTATGCGGTTCTGCAGAACAGAGATCTGGCTCTAGAACGCAGGAGGAAAAGGCCCCGAGGGGAAATGGGGATGAACGTCACAGGAGGTGCTAAATAGGGCTAGCTAGTTTATATGGATGGATACACTACTTCACTGTCCCCTCCCCAAAGGAGACACTGTTGTGAAAATCCAGGTCCTTGTTCACTCAAGCTGCTGTAGCAAATACAGTTGAAGTCAGAAGTTTACATACACCTTAGCCAAAAACTTAGCTAAACTCAGTTTTTCAGAATTCCTGACATTTAATCCTAGTAAAAATTCCCTGTCTTAGGTCAGTTAGGAGCACCACTTTATTTTAAGAATGTGAAATGTCAGAATAATAGTAGAGAGACTGATTTATTTCAGCTTTTATTTCTTTCATCACATTCCCAGTGGGTCAGAAGTTTACATACACTCAATTAGTATTTGGTAGCATTGCCTTTAAATTGTTTAACTTGGGTCAAACGTTTCAGGTAGCCTTCCACAAGCTTTCCACAATAAGTTGGGTGAATTTTGGCCCATTCTTCCTGACAGAGCTGGTGTAACTGAGTCAGGTTTGTAGGTTTCCTTGCTCACACACGCTTTTTCAGTTCTATCCACAAATGTTCTATAGGATTGAGGTCAGGGCTTTGTGATGGCCACTCCAGTACCTTGACTTTGTTGTCCTTAAGCCATTTTGCCACAACTTTGGAAGTATGCTTGGGGTCATTGTCCATTTGGAAGACCCATTTGCGACCAAGCTTTAACTTCCTGGCTGATGTCTTGAGATGTTGCTTCAATATATCCACATAAATGTCCTTCCTCATGATGCCATCTATTTTGTGAAGTGCACCAGTCCCTCCTGCAGCAAAGCACCCCCACAGCATGATGCTGCCACCCCCGTGCTTCACGGTTGGGATGGTGTTCTTCGGCATGCAAGCAACCCCCTTTTTCCTCCAAACATAACGATGGTCATTATGGCCAAACAGTTCTATTTTTGTTTCATCAGACCAGAGGACATTTCTCCAAAAAGTACGATCTTTGTCCCCATGTGCAGTTGCAAACCGTAGTCTTGCTTTTTTATGGCGGTTTTGGAGCAGTGGCTTCTTCCTTGCTGAGCGGCCTTTCAGGTTATGTCGATATAGGACTCGTTTTACTGTGGATATAGATACTTTTGTACCCGTTTCCTCCAGCATCTTCACAAGGTCCTTTGCTGTTGTTCTGGGATTGATTTGCACTTTTTGCACCAAAGTACATTCATCTCTAGGAGACAGAACGCGTCTCCTTCCTGAGCGGGATGACGGCTGCGTGGTCCCATGGTGTTTATACTTGCGTACTATTGTTTGTACAGATGAACGTAGTACCTTCAGGCATTTGGAAATTGCTCCCAAGGATGAACCAGACTTGTGGAGGGCTACAATTCTTTTCTGAGGTCTTGGATGATTTCTTTTGATTTTCCCATGATGTCAAGCAAAGAGGCACTGAGTTTGAAGGTAGGCCTTGAAATACATCTGCAGGTACACCTCCAATTGACTCAAATGATGTCAATTAGCCTATCAGAAGTTTCTAAAGCCATGACTTCATTTTCTGGAATTTTCCAAGCTGTTTAAAGGCACAGTCAACTTCTGACCCACTGGAATTGTGATGCAGTGAATTATAAGTGAAATAATCTATCTGTAAACAATTGTTGGAAAAATTACTTGTGTCATGCACAAAGTAGATGTCCTAACCGACTTGCCAAAACGATAGTTTGTTAACAAGAAATTTGTGGAGTGGTTGAAAAACGAGTTTTAATGACTCCAACCTAAGTGTATGTAAAATTCCGACTTCAACTGTAGGTAAATGAATGACTAAAAGCAAACAAAAGCAAACAATTTATGGGTCCTATTCGAGCCAACTGCCACAAAACAAGTTTAGGCCAACATGACTCAAATCCTGTCAGAAACAATCAAATCCAGGCTTCATTATTCACACTGTTGCTGGAGCAGGTCTGTAAACATAATCATTCACAAATCTTCGCTGCTGCCAAGCAGTTCAGCTGTGGTGGATAGGCCTCTTTACACAAGGTGTGTTTATGAAAATAGCTCAATGCCTCTCAGGATACATTACAAAATAAATGATGGATAAATTAGAGCTATATTAATTATTTAAACACGTGTGCATCTCACCAATTAGGACCTAGAGTATTCTACATTTGTTAATTACAGCTTTGATGTAACTCAATATCAAAGGAAAAATGTCCATAAAACTTGAAAAAAGGTACTGCCTCTGGCTTGTAACAGCACACAGATGTATCACAACAACATGGTGTTTGATTGCAGCCAAGGATTGAGACTAACAAGCTAACTAGTGGTGCTATGTTTATAGATGTCTTACCCTTGGGAAGTTACCGCCGCCGTTCTGTCGCCTTGCAGGGTCGTGTTGGACCCTGTCCAACATCAGGTATAAGGAGAACACGGCCACACAGAATATGGCTCCTCCACACACAGTCACCTGCTTCTTCAGCTTCATCCTTTAGCCTGTAGAAAATACTTTTTAGGAGGGGGAAAAAAACGACCTTAACTTGTAGGTCTTTACTTCCAAGACAGAGGGGAATGGTCCTTAGTGAGGACAGAGTGGAGTGCAGTCCTTGGAGTTCAACAAGTGCCCGAAAGTGACCAGCTAGACCACTGTCAGCAACAGTTCCCTTCCACCCTTGCCTGCACTCCCTTAGACCTCCATTCACCAGAGCAGTCAGGGGCGGAACAGTTGGCAGAGAAGGTGGATGTAGGGGTGTAGGTGTGGTGAGGGACACAGGGTACTCAATCAGCAGTAGCTGGCAAGCAGTCTGTCAGCTCCGGCCAAACCACAGCCACCGCCAGGCTCCTTCAAAGTGGCCCTTGGGCTCAACCATCCAAACCTTTGAGATTGCGGAGGAGAAAAAAAAACACACAAAAACAAGCACTAAACAGCAAGGGCCTACTGTCTCCGCAGCATGGTGTCTGTGTGTGTGCAATCCTTTGGTCCAGTCCAACTCCCAGGGCTGTGTCTAATTCTTTAGCACAGGCAGAGTCCCCTTTCGCTCGGTTGGCCGCCAGGGCATAGCCATAACAGTAAGCACATGGCTTCAGTGGTGAGAAGAAACAGGGCTGAATGAAGGAGGGACTTGGCTACAGGTACCACCAGCTCTTTAGATAGCCTTTTTCACTTTGCTCACAGGACTCCAGGATGAGACAAATGTCACTTCGATGCTCTCTTTGACAAAGCCTAAGCATATCAAGATGAGTTTCCTTGGTCACGTTTGCATCATGTTTAAATTATGTCCTAGGGTCCTTTTCTGAAGACGG
Source organism: Coregonus clupeaformis (assembly GCF_020615455.1). Lineage (NCBI taxonomy): Eukaryota > Metazoa > Chordata > Actinopteri > Salmoniformes > Salmonidae > Coregonus > Coregonus clupeaformis. The sequence goes on from NC_059202.1 coordinate 44,847,310, forward strand.
AGGGTAATAATCTCAGTTTAAGGAGGCATGGCCAAAACAACTATGTAATCCCGCTTTCCGGTCTGCAAAAAAAAAATTACTTGTTAGTAGTACTCAGTAAAAAGCTGTATGCAAGTGTGTAGGAGAGGAGAGTCACAGACAGATCTTGATAAGTAGATGTATACCAAGAAGCAAAACAACCAAGCTGAGCCCAGTGGCCTGGATTTCAGGACGCTTGCTAGCTAAAGAAAGACAGGTGTTCCTTCTTCCCTCAGCAAATCCTGTATGATCATAATCCTATCAACTCACAGGCTGTCAGTGACTTAGCCTTGCCGTGGGGATTTGGGATGATAAAACCCAACACTTACACTCGCATAGGCTGGCTGCAAAACAACTAAATGGTTCCCAATTCAAAAATGATTTGTTGGGCCATCTGTACATGATGACTAAACCTCTCCTAGCATGGAAATGACAGGCTCTAGTGATATTAGCAAAGTAACGTATTATGCCTTTAATACAAATGAACTTGTAATCTTTGCTAGGTAAAGTCACTGTTGCAAGCTCCACATCTTTTGCAATGCATAAATCACTACATGAGGATATCAGACTCCAAAGAATACATTTGATTATTTCCCATGCATGAGCTTGTAAGAAAATGATGGGGCCACTGACTGCTGCTTCCCATTCATCAATACAGAGATGATGGAAACCAACGTTGGTAAATAAATATCCTTGTTTGTGGAAATGTATCCTTGTTTGTCGAACCTGTAAATGAAAACAGCAGCAATCAGTGAAGTCGAATTAAGCTCCGGAATAGTTCATGGTGATTTCCCTGTGTGTGGGTTGAGGTGTGAAGCAACAAAAACATGGCAACTCAATAAATATCTTAATCGTTCAAGCAAACAAGTGTCACTATAGCTAGCTAGCTATCAAGATCTAGTGATACTCCGTGACAAATACATTTTTCGATGCTAGCTAGCTAACTTTACTGAGAGAATCTATGCATAGTAACTTTACCCCTACCTACATGTACAAATTACCTCGAGTAACCTGTACCCCTGCACATTGGTACCGTTACCCCCTGTATATAGCCTTGTTATTGTTATTTTATTGTGTACTTTTTTTAAACTTGAGTTTACATAGTAAATATTTTCTTAACTCTATTTTCTTAAAACTGCATTGTTGCTAAGGGCTTATAAGTAAGCATTTCACGGTCAGGTCTACACCTGTTGTATTCGGCACAAATTTGATTTGATTTGAATCAATGGACCTTGCTAGCTAGCTAGTCAAAGCTTTCATTGGATAGTCAAAGTGTCATTGTACTTTTAAATGAGCTAGGTAGTTCCAAATAGGATACCATTTATACATGGCATAAAATATTATTCATGCAGTCATGCCTGACAGACAGCTAGCTAAATTAGCTAGGATCTACAATGGCAGGTTGACACACAGAAATACAATGAATAGACAGGGTGTCCCCATTCAAGTCACTGATGGCATAACGGGTGGATTTGCAACAACTTGAGTGTACACGAAGTGTACATACCCTTTCATCTGTGCTGTGAGTCAACTCAACTGACATTACAAAAAATACTTTCCATTGCATAAGCTGTAACATTTTACATCACCATGGCAATCCAGCATCAATTGATAGAACATTCCAAATTACCATGGAAATTATTGCACCAGGCAGTCACTGCAAGTGTACCCATGAGTTTACCAGTCAAATTACCAGCGTTAGAGCTGCCAAGGCCGTTGTATTCACTCTATTTCTATGGGTTGACATTTCTCTGTTACCATAACAACTTACCTAGCTATTTAGTCTGTCCCGTTTCTTTTACGCATGTTACATTAGGTTAAGCTTGTGTTAGCTTAGCAGGTGCAGTTAGTTTGCTGCATTAGCAAACTTGCTTCAGCAATCCTTTAACCACTGAAGCTTGCACTTTCGTCTCTGACTGACAGCTGCTCCGCACAATCCCACGGCTAACACGCTGTAACGTTTGCTAGCTAACGTTACGTTAGTCAGCTGGCTACACAACCAGTTAGCTAGCATTAGCCTAGCTACCAGTAACTAGCTAGCTCAGTGTCAAAGAAATCAACCTACCACTCAGAGTCGAATCATCCCGAATAGCTGTTGTCAGGACACATACAAAATAGACGTTATGATGCCCGCGGACGGTTATCCATAACTACCGAATGGTTCTCTGTTTCGCCGTCAGCCGGAGATTGGATATGCGTGTCAGTGTGGGGGATACTGCTAAAGCGCTTAGCCAGAGACGAAAGAGGAAGCGAGACATCCCACTCCCTCATTTTTCTTTCTTTCAATGAAGTGAAAAGGAGGAGGAGTCTACCGACGTGTCCATAAGCTACTTCACCATTCATTTTCTGGATTCAGGTTCACTCAAACATCGTTTTAAGGGGGGGGAATGTTATACCATTCCAGGTATTCATTAAAGAGGTAGGGTTTCAAGTGTCTCCGGAAGGTGGTCAGGTGACTCCGCTGTCCTTGCATCGTGGGGGAGCTTGTTCCACCATTGGGGTGCCAGAGCAGCGAATAGCTTTGACTGGGCTGAGCTAGCTAGCAAGGTCCATTGATTCAAATCAAAACTATTGACAGTTACAGCCGATTTCGGGATTGTATATCGATTCTTTCTCCTTTAATATTTGTTGTCTGATGTATTCGTTTCAGTCTCTGAAATGTTTGATCAAACTTTTCGCCACCGGCTCCAGTATGAAAATGTATGCACTCACTAACTGTAAGTCGCTCTGGATAAGAGCGTCTGCTAAATGACTAAAATGTAAATGTAAAAATGATATCAGGGCACAAACACGTTCAAATGTCCTGAATTAGCCTAGTGCGCATGTGCGCCCAGCTAAATCCTTTCCCGAATTTACTTTCGCCGGTTTTCCCTGGCTAAACTAGCTGTCTAGCGGAACTATGCTAGTTTTCGTCCTCATTGCCAAACTTAATAAATACTGCACCCTCAACCTCAAAACTCCTTTGCCAGTTATACAATAATGTAGCTAAGAAATTCGATGGAAAGAATCTTGAAAATGAGTTATTGTAAGACAATGGTGGCGAAGGATATCATTGCTACTTAACGTGGATCCAAGTTCAGTTTTGAGATCCCACTGGCGTCATTGACGTAGGGTTCTGACTGGTCTTGGAACTGTGAAAACGGGCAGCCTATCGCTGCTTGGCTCTATGGGATATGTAGTGATTCTGCCAACACAGCCAGATATGTACTGTTGAGATAATGGGCATAATGCCAACCCAGAGATGGCGCTAGTTGGGCACCTATCAAGGATAGATAAACAGGTGCATTATGAGTGTCTGATTAAGATTCCGTGACCTGAAACAGGTAATAACTGAGTAATGGATTATGCTTGCATTTTACCAAACTCTCCGACATGAGTTATTCACATCCGCAGATTAACATGGTGTCACAGAAATTAACCCAAAGCCAAGCGCTACGGAAAATATGGTAAATTATGTTGACAATGTCTGATAAACAATTGGAACAAATTAGCGAGGAAGAAGACCCTGCAAAGTCTCTCAGTCAAATTCCGGTGCCTAGCGCTATGGACATGAAAGGCGATTTGTATCAAAACTGGTTGTTTTTCCGTGATCAGTGGGAGAATTATGAAATCACTACGGGCTTAGATAAAAAGACCCGCATGTGCAAGTGGCAACACTGCTCAGTATTATTGGAAGAGAGTGCCATATGCTTTAGCGTCACCTAGATATGGGGGAAGAGGATAGGAACAATTCAAATAAAATCCTTGACATTTTACAAAGACATTTTGAACCCGCTCGTAATGTGATTTATGAAAGATTCATTTTTAACACGTGAACAAACTCAAGCAGAGACGTCTGGTCAATATGTTGTGAGGCTGAGTCAATTGTCTGATTCATGTGATGTCGGGTCAATGAGAGACGAAATGATCAGAGACAGACTTGTGATTGGCTGTAAAGATAAGAGTAAGCACAAGTATTCTGCGCGAACCACAATTTACGCTGACTAAAGCAATATATATACAGTGCCTTCGGAAAGTATTCAGACCCCTTGACTTTTTCCACATTTTGTTACGTTACAGCCTTATTCTAAAATTGATTAAATATTTTTTTCCCCTCAGCAATCTACACACAATACCCCATAATGACAAAGCGTGAACAGGTTTTTTGAAATTTTTGGACATTTATTCAAAATAAAAATTGAGCTCGAGTGCATCCTGTTTCCATTGATCATCCTTTAGATGTTTCTACAACTTGATTGGAGTCCACCTGTGGTAAATTCAATTGATTGGACATGATTTGGAAAGGCACACACATGTCTATATAAGGTCCCACAGTTGACAGTGCATGTCAGAGCAAAAACCAAGCCATGAGGTGGAAGGAATTGTCCATAGAGCTCCGAGACAGGATTGTGTCAAGGCACAGATCTGGGGAAGGTCCCCAAGAACACAGTGGCCTCCATCATTCTTAAATGGAAGAAGTTTGGAACCAACAAGACTCTTCCTAGAGCTGGCCGCCCGGCCAAACTGAGTAATTGGGGGGAGATGTGCCTTGTTCAGGGAGGTGACCAAGAACCCGATGGTCACTTTGACCGAGCTCTAGAGTTCCTCTGTGGAGATGGGAGACCCTTCCAGAAGGACAACCTTCTCTGCAGCACTCCACCAATCAGGTCTTTATGGTAGAGTGGCCAGACGGAAGCCACTCCTCAGTAAAAGGCACTTGACAGCCCGCTTGGAGTTTGCCAAAAGGCACCTAAACACTCTCAGACCATGAGAAACAAGATTCTCTGGTCTGATGAAACCAAGATTGAACTCTTTGGCCTGAATGCCAAGCGTCACGTCTGGAGGAAACCTGGCACCATCCCTACGGTGAAGCATGGTGGTGGCAGCATTATGCTGTGGGGATGTTTTTCAGCGGCAGGGACTGGGAGACTAGTCAGGATCGAGGCAAAGATGAACGGAGGAAAGTACAGAGAGATCCTTGATGAAAACCTGCTCCAGAGCACTCATGACCTCAGACTGGGGCGAAGGTTCACCTTCCAACAGGACAACGACCCTAAGCACACAGCCAAGACAACACAGGAGTGGCTTCGGGACAGGTCTCTGAATGTTCTTGAGTGGCCCAACCAGAGCCCGGACTTGAACCCGATCGAACATCTCTGGAGAGACCTGAAAATAGCTGTGCAGCAACACTCCCCAGTCAACCTGACAGAGCTTGAGAGGATCTGCAGAGAGGAATGGGAGAAATTCCCCAAATACAGGTGTGCCAAGCTTGTAGCGTCATACCCAAGAAGACTTGAGGCTGTTATTGCTGCCAAAGGTGCTTCGACAAAGTATTGAGTAAAGGGTCTGAATACTTATGTAAATGTAATTTCCATGTTTTTATTGTTAGTAAATTTGCACAAATTTCTAAATCCTGGTTTTGCTTTGTTATTATGGGGTATTGTGTGTAGATTGATGAGGGGACTTTTTTTGTACATCCATTTTAGAAGGCTGTAACGTAACAATGTAGAACAAGTCAAGGGGTCTGAATACTTTACGAATGCACTGTATGCAGAGCAAGCGAACAGACGCACATCCAATTAAAAAAGATGAACACTGTCCCTGAACAGGCAGAATCTGTCAATTATGCTACTCAGAACAAATACAGAGACCATGTCGATAAAAAAATGGAAACATAATTAGTCAGACAGTGATGCAAGGCGGAAAAATACTAAAGATGGGTGCATGTACTGTGGATCAACACACGCAAGAGCCAAATGCCCAGCATATGGGGTTATATGCAAATTCTGTGGAAAAAATAACAATTTTGCTAAAGTGTGCAGACAAAGTAAGCCTGTTAATCTGCTAGAACAGGATACATGCAGTGACCATAATGATGATGATGATGATGAAGAAGCTGAAATGCTATACATGACAGATGTCAATTCTGGTCAAAGTGGCAAAGATAAATGGTTTACAAACTTAAAGCTTGCCCCACTGACGTGATAACTGTGATTATAATCCAAGCAGCACTATCAAATGCCAGCTTGAATGTGGCTCAACTGTTAATATACTCGGCTACGGAGACTTTATGCAAGTAATGCAGGATGGAGCTGCAAAGCCACAACTAAGCAAGGCAAGGCTAAGACTGTACAATGGCTCGGTTAAAACACCAGTAGGGGAGTGTGAACTACAAGCCAATCATGATAAGCAACATGGTTGTGGTGGAAAAGCCTGGCAAAATAAGAGTCTGCCTCGATCCAAGTGCCCTGAACAAAGCCTTATGTAGGGCACATTACCAAATGCCTACCATTGAAGAGGTACTGCCAAGCCTGGCAAAAACTAAAATATTTTTGGTTATGGATGCAAAAAATGGGTACTGGCAGGTACAGTGCCTTGCAAAAGTATTCATCCCCCCTTGGCGTTTTTCCTATTTTGTTGCATTACAACCTGTAATTTAAATATATTTTTATTTGGATTTCATGTAATGGACATACACAAAATAGTCAAAATTGGTGAAGTGAAATGAAAAGAATGTTGTTTCAAAAAATTCAAAAAAATAAATAACGGAAAAGTGGTGCGTGCATATGTATTCACCCCCTTTGCTATGAAGCCCCTAAATAAGATCTGGTGCAACCAATTACCTTCAGAAGTCACATAATTAGTTAAATAAAGTCCACCTGTGTGCAATCTAAGTGTCACATGATCTCAGTATATATACACGTGTTCTGAAAGGCCCCAGAGTCTGCAACACCACTAAGCAAGGGGCACCACCAAGCAAGCGGCACCATGAAGACCAAGGAGGTCTCCAAACAGGTCAGGGACAAAGTTGTGGAGAAGTGCAGATCAGGGTTGGGTTATAAAAAATATCCGAAACTTTGAACATCCCACGGAGCACCATTAAATCCATTATTAAAAAATGGAAATAATATGGCACCACAACAAGCCTGCCAAGAGAGGGCCGCCCACCAAAACTCACGGACCAGGCAAGGAGGGCATTAATCAGAGAGGTAACAAAGAGACCAAAGATAACCATGAAGGAGCTGCAAAGCTCCACAGCGGAGATTGGAGTATCTGTCCATAGGACCACTTTAAGCCGTACACTCCACAGAGCTAGGTTTAACGGAAGAGTGGCCAGAAAAAAGCCATTGCTTAAAGAAAAAAATAAGCAAACACGTTTGGTGTTCGCCAAAAGGCATGTGGGAGACTCCCCAAACATATGGAAGAAGGTACTCTGGTCAGATAAGACTAAAATTGAGCTTTTTGGCCATCAAGGAAAACGCTATGTCTGGCGCAAACCCAACACCTCTCATCACCCCGAGAACACCATCCAATGTTTTTCATCGGCAGGGACTGGGAAACTAGTCAGAATTGAAGGAATGATGGATGGCGCTAAATACAGGGAAATTCTTGAGGGAAACCTGTTTCAGTCTTCCAGCAATTTGAGACTGGGACGGAGGTTAACCTTCCAGCAGGACAATGACCCTAAGTATACTGCTAAAGCAACACTCGAGTGGTTTAAGGGGACACATTTAAATATCTTGGAATGGCCTAGTCAAAGCCCACACCTCAATCCAATTGAGAATCTGTGGTATGATTTAAAGATTGCTGTACACCAGCGGAACCCATCCAACTTCAAGGAACTGGAGCAGTTTTGCCTTGAAGAAGAAGAAAAATCCCAATGGCTAGATGTGCCAAGCTTATAGAGACATACTCCAAGAGACTTGCAGCTGTAATTGCTGCAAAAGGTGGCTTTACAAAGTATTGACTTTGGGGGGTTGAATAGTTATGCACGCTCAAGTTCTGTTTTTTTGTCTTATTTGTTGTTTGTTTCACAATAAAAATTATTTTGCATCTTCAAAGTGGTAGGCATGTTGTGTAAATCAAATGATACAAACCCCCAAAAAATCCATTTTAATTCCAGGTTGTAAGGAAACAAAATAGGAAAAATGCAAAGGGGGATGAATACTTTTGCAAGCCACTGTACGTTTGGATGGAGTAGTTACCTCACCACATTTTGGACCCCCAATGGTAGATACCGGTGGACAAGGTTACCTTTTGGAGTGAAACCAGCTGCAGAGGAATATCATCGAAGGGAACATGATGCACTTCAGACCCTGCCAGGAATAAGCGTCATTGCTGATGACATCCTGGTATATGGATGTGGTGCAACAATGGAAGAAGCAGTGCAGGACCATGACCACAACCTGACTCAGCTCCTACAAAGAGCAAGGGAGATGAATCTAAAGCTGAATGAAGACAAAGTTAAGCTCAGGCTCACAAGTATTACATACAGTGAGGGTGTAGTGTCTGAAGGTCTATGATTTTGCTGACATTTGCAAATGGTGTAATAGATGAACTTTACTCTGCTTTGCTGAAGCATCTGGAAAGCATTGCTACATAGGCTTCTTGGAATAGAGGACATTTGGAGATATGTGGAGGCCAGGGATTGGTCTATCTAAAACCACCCATCTTATGTTACATAGGATAAATACCATGTTTGAACAAAGGACGGGGGAAAACAACATATTAAGAGATTGGGCCGTTGTTCTGCAGATGTCTGTAAATTGACGCTGAACTCTTTTGATATAATAAACCTTTATAATCAAAGTACAGTGTCCGCGGATTCCTTGTTCTCACAGCATCTCGGCATCGTTGTCTCGGACACTACAAGGGAAAAAAGTATTTGATCCCCTGCTGATTTTGTACGTTTGCCCACTGACAAATAAATGATCAGTCTATAATTTTAATGGTAGGTTTATTTGAACAGTGAGAGACAGAATAACAACAACAAAATCCAGAAAAATGCATGTCAAAAATGTTATAAATTGATTAGCATTTTAATGAGGGAATAAGTATTTGACCCCCTCTCAATCAGAAAGATTTCTGGCTCCCAGGTGTCTTTTATACAGGTAACGAGCTGAGATTAGGAGCACACTCTTAAAGGGAGTGCTCCTAATCTCAGCTTGTTACCTGTATAAAGACACCTGTCCACAGAAGCAATCAATCAATCAGATTCCAAACTCTCCACCATGGCCAAGACCAAAGGGCTCTCCAATGATGTCAGGGACAAGATTGTAGACCTATACAAGGCTGGAATGGGCTACAAGACCATCGCCAAGCAGCTTGGTGAGAAGGTGACAACAGTTGGTGCGATTATTCGCAAATGGAAGAAACACAAAAGACCTGTCAATCTCCCTCGGCCTGGGGCTCCATGCAAGATCTCACCTCGTGGAGTTGCAATGATCATGAGAATGGTGAGGAATCAGCCCAGAACTACACGGGAGGATCTTGTCAATGATCTCAAGGCAGCTGGGACCATAGTCACCAAGAAAACAATTGGTAACACACTACGCCGTGAAGGACTGAAATCCTGCAGCGCCCGCAAGGTCCCCCTGCTCAAGAAATCACATATACAGGCCCGTCTGAAGTTTGCCAGTGAACATCTGAATGATTCAGAGGAGAACTGGGTGAAAGTATTGTGGTCAGATGAGACCAAAATCGAGCTCTTTGGCATCAACTCAACTCGCCGTGTTTGGAGGAGGAGGAATGCTGCCTATGACCCCAAGAACACCATCTCCACTGTCAAACATGGAGGTGGAAACATTATGCTTTGGGGGTGTTTTTCTGCTAAGGGGACAGGACAACTTCACCACATCAAAGGGACGATGGACGGGGCCATGTACCGTCAAATCTTGGGTGAGAACCTCCTTCCCTCAGCCAGGGCATTGAAAATGGGTCGTGGATGGGTATTCCAGCATGACAATGACCCAAAACACACGGCCAAGGCAACAAAGGAGTGGCTCAAGAAGAAGCACATTAAGGTACTGGAGTGGCCTAGCCAGTCTCCAGACCTTAATCCCATAGAAAATCTGTGGAGGGAGCTGAAGGTTCGAGTTGCCAAACGTCAGCCTCGAAAACGTAATGACTTGGAGAAGATCTGCAAAGAGGAGTGGGACAAAATCCCTCCTGAGATGTGTGCAAACCTGATGGCCAACTACAAGAAACGTCTGACCTCTGTGATTGCCAACAAGGGTTTTGCCACCAAGTACTAAGTCATGTTTTGCAGAGGGGTCAAATACTTATTTCCCTCATTAAAATGCAAATCAATTGATAACATTTTTGACATGCGTTTTTCTGGATTTCTTTGTTGTTATTCTGTCTCTCACTGTTCAAATAAACCTACCATTAAAATTATAGACTGATCATGTCTTTGTCAGTGGGCAAACATACAAAATCAGCAGGGGATCAAATACTTTTTTCCCTCACTGTACATGGGACATCTTTTGACAGCTAAAGGCCTGAAGCCAGACCCCAAGAAGGTGGAGGCAGTACAGCAAATGCTGCCACCTACAGATGCAAAAGCAGTGCAGCGACTGCTTGGTTTTGTAAATTACTTAGCCAAATTCTTACCTCATTTGTCTGACGTTAGCCATTGCGTCGGCTGACCAATAAAGATGTGCTGTGGGAATGGCTTCCTCAACATGATGCTGCATTGGAGCAAATCAAGAAATTGGTAAGCACCCAACCAATACTGAGGTACTATGACCTCTCTGAGGAAGTAACCCTACAATGTGATGCAAGTGACAAAGGCCTAGGGGCAGCAATCCTGCAGAAGGGGCAGCCCATTGCATTTGCTTCAAGGACATTGACACCCACGGCGCAAGGATATTCCCAAATTGAAAAGCAGTGCCTAGCCATAGTGTTCACCTGTGACCGTTTTGATCAATACCTTCATGGTAGGGACTTTATCATGGTGCACACTGATCACAAGCCGCTTGACGTTATCTTCAAAAAACCTCTTCTGTCTGCCCCGAAGCAACTACAAATGATGATGCTAAAGCTTCAGCGTGATCAACTACAGGTAGCATACAAGAAAGGAATAGAGCTTCACATTGCAGATTTCTTGTCTAGGGCAGCACTACCAATAACTAGTCACCCGCAATATCGGACAAATGAGACTGTATATGCTCTACAGGCTAAGTTTGAAGATGTGAACCATGCTACTGATCAAACATCTCCCTGCAGACACGGGATGCTATCAAACCTCATTCAGCAGGGGACAAGACTTCCCAAATGATTCAGTCTTTTATCCTAAGAGGCTGCTGTACACAAGAAAGAGTACGCCCATCCTGGTGAGGGACTACTGGACATACAGAGACTAACTCAGAATGCAGGAAGAGGTCGTCTACAAAGGCGACAGGGTGGTAGTGCCAGAAACTCTACGCCCAATGATTCTCTCTCGTATCCATGCAGGGCACTCAGGGGTCGAAGCCAGTCTCAGGAAAGCCAGAGACTCAATATTCTGGCCCAACATGACCCAGCATATGTCATGCTAATCTACCTAAGCAGCAAAAGGAAATGCTGCAGCCGCATGACATACCAGGTACATCCTTGGTCTAAAGTGGGAATGGATCTGTTCACAGTCAAGAACATTCCTTTTCTGATTATAGTGGACCACTATTCAGATTTTTGGGAGGTGGAGAAAGTGATCGACACAACAGCCACTTGCATCATCGACTGTTGTAAGCAGCAGTTTAGCAGATATGGCATACCTGACAGTGGTGTAGATACGGATAATGGGCCCCAGTTCACGAGTCAAGACTTTGCTTTTTTTTCAAAAGCCTGGGAGTTCCATCATGTGACCTCCTCACCCTACCACAGTCATAGTAATGGTAAGGCAGAGTCAGCAGTGAAAATAGCAAAGACTCTCATCACAGGCTATGCAGGAAGGCACAGATGTGTAGCAAGCCATTTTGGCGTGGAGAAATACTCCCACAGAGTGCTTCGGCAGCAGTCCTGTACAACACTTAATGTCTAGACGCACTCGCTCTCTGTTGCCAACAACTCCCAAGCTCCTCGCACCAAAAGTCATTAGGGATGTTCAGGCACACAAGCGTGCACGTCAGGATAAGTCAACATTACTATGACCAGCATGCAAAAAATCTGCCTGTAATAAAACGAGGCCAAGCTGTCAGAGTGCTCCTGTCACCCCAAGCCAGGGATGCCACATGGAGTCTTGGCACATGCATAGGGCACATCAGCGCAAGGTCAAATGAAGTGGAAGTAAAGGGCCGAAAGTATCGAAGGAACCGGCGGGACATGCACCCAGTTCAGGAGAGCATAGGGCACAGGAGGGCCACAAGGGAAAACTGTGAATATCCTTTTGGATGGTGTGGGCAGGACACATAATGAGGAGACGGGGAAGACCCCACCAGGGCAGTTATCTCTGCCGACCGTGCCTCCACAATTTTCAGGAGGATGTGGAAGAGGAAGGAGAGGCCCAGAGGTGCCAGGAGAGGCCCTGAGGATCCCAGAGGTGCCCAATGTGCGAAACACTAGGGCAAGGGCTAACATAAGACCCCCTGCAGTATTGGGACTATGTCCCTTAAGAGATGGTCAATTTAATTTTTTTATCTTATAAAAAATAAATAAAAGGTGTTTGATAATGTAAATAATAATTTTCACTGTGGTATTAAAATGGTATGAAGTGCTTGAGCTAATTCTATATGAAAAGGAAGATGTTGAGATAACGGGGGGGGGAGGGCAGTATAAAAAAATAAATAATAATAATTTAAAAAAAAATGTATTCACTAACTGTAAGTCGCTCTGGATAAGAGCGTCTGCTAAATGACTAAAATGTAAATGTAAATAATGGGCATAATGCCAACCCAGAGATGGCGCTAGTTGGGCACCTATCTAGGATAGATAAACAGGTGTATTATGAGTGTCTGATTAGGATGTTGTGATCTCTAACAGGTAATACCTGAGTAAAGGATTATGCTTGCATTTTACCAAACTCTCCGACATGAGTTATTCACATACGCATATTAGCATGTACCACAGGAGGTTGGTGGCACCTTAATTGGGGAGGACGTGCTCGTGGTAATGGCTGGAGTGGACTCTATGCGATGGTATCAAACACATGGTTTGATGCCATTCCATTTGCTCCATTCCAGACATCACGAGTTCATTGACATGAGAAAATAGCAACTCTACAGTTCACAATGACTACAATGAATGGCTAAATTACATCCGGACACGAAGGGTCCACGGAGCTCATCCTCCTCCTTGCTACTCTATGAGGGGACACACTTTTCACGCCACTTCGATACAAAGTGATTTTCACAAACCCTTTCCCTAACCTTAACCTCAGACTCCTAACCAGCTATGTTAATTATCCTAACCAGCTATGTTAATTATCCTAACCTGCTGCGTAAGTTCTCCTAACCTGCTACTAAAAAGTAACTACGGTATCGAAGTGGCATGAAAATAGTGTTTCCCGTCTATGGGAGAGCACCCCCTTAAGCAGACAGGAACTGACCATTTTATTTTCATTTATTCATCATCTTTGTTTTAGCCTAGTGCGATTGATTGAGAACTGCAAAACTTTGTGGGATGTGCTCAAAAGCCAATGATTAAATAACCATCTATATCTTAAAGCGATTTTTATGCTCACTCAAAAAAGTAGTCACATTATGATGAACTTGGTGAAATATGTTTTGATAACATTTGGTCCATCTGAAAATGTGTTTTGTTCAATTAAAAATATCCTTCATTTGTATTACACTCCCGAGTGGCGCAGTGGTCTAAGGCACTGCATCGCAGTGCTAGCTGTGCCACTAGAGATCCTGGTTCGAATCCAGGCTCTGTCGTAGCCGGCCGCGACTGGGAGACCCATGGAGCGGCTAGCTCAGTTGGTAGAGCATGGCGTTTGCAACGCCAGGGTTGTGGGTTTGATTCCCACGGGGGGCCAGTATGAAAAATAAAAAAAGAATGTATGCACTCACTAACTGTAAGTCGCTCTGGATATTTAGCTAAATGACTAAAATGTATTATATTTCAGAGTATTACGATATAAAAATGTGCCTGACTGTATTCTGCTAATTATCTACCAGTGATGGATTGGGAGAAAGGCTTAGATAAAGGATGAAGGGATGATAAGGGACATGCAGGGTTTTGCCATGTGGCAAGCAGATCCCTAGGTGAGCATTCCCTGTGGAATGCCAGGTACGTTTCCTGCTCTGCATCATACATGATCCACACAAAGCACAAACCAAAGGCAGGGGAATACTGTGGACTTAAATCAGGTAAGACTCTCCACTTTATCCCTGTTTCTAGTTTTATTTTATCTTTAACTCTGCCTTGTTGGAAAAGGACCTGTAAGTAAGCATTTCACTGTTAGTTTACACCTGTTGTTTACGAAGCAATTGACAAATAAAATGTGATTGATTTGTAATATTTATTAAGTCCGCTTTTTATTGGCAGAAATCATAATAAAGTAGGGAAGTACGGTGCGGAGCTATGCTGTGTGAGGGCTACTCTGACCACTGGGGTGGTCACCACACAGGGTTCCACTGTCCCCGCCTCTCTGACCCCCCTGACCTGTCCTTCTGTTGCTGGCTGGGAGAGGGGCTGGGGCTCAAACAGTGCTGCCCACGTTCACAGTACCACAACAGCATGAACAGCAGTCAGACAGAGACCGGAGGGAACTCCAAAGAACCTAAACCTGTAGGCTAGTATGGCTACCCTAGGAGAGCAGAACTTTCTATCCAGAATTTATGTTGTGTTTTTCCTTAGAGTGAGTGAGTGTATGGTAGGCTTTTTAGTTGATATAACATACTTCACGCCCTATACTTGTTGCTTTTGTGGAAATATAAGCAAAGCTTACACTTCAATAATTAATTAACAAGCTGTTAGGAATATATGAGACAGATGGTGTTGTTTGTGACTCATTTCAGCCTTAGAACTCTTTGGAGCTTTGATAATATTGATATTTCCTGTGTTGTTTTTGCATCGTTGTGATGGATGTTTTCTTGTTTGTTTTTTGTGGGAAACTGATAAAAACAAGTTATTATCCTAAACTTTGGGCACTGTCTGCAAACATGACTTTCATGAAAGCATCATAGTCATTGACCACTGGAAAGCTTGGCCCTGGTTTTTCATGAGAGCTTTCTGTTTTGATTTCAATACAGCTACAGGTCCCTGTTCCAGACTGTGGTTCTGCTCTATGGGTCCTTGGTATTTGTCCTGATGCTTGTGGACTTCCTATGGTTCTGTCGTGCGCAGGGTCTCTCAGTAACGTCAGCTCTTAGGAGGCATATCACCTGTCCTCGCTGGATCTCTAGCCTCCTCTTCCCCTACAGTAACAAGACACAGCAGCAGCTCTACCGCTACCATGGCAATGGGAGGGACTCAGGAGTCCTAGGTGAGCACAAGATCCCTCAAGACTCCTCTTGTCTCTAAGGCAACAGAGGACACACACAACAATGAGGCAATTTGGCTGACCCATTAAAGACCGTGTCCTAGGGGAGATATGTCCATGCCAAGTCCTACATTTGAGCATTTGAATCCCTTGATGGCCATCAATTTAAAACAAAAAAAAATTGGATAGCATACTGCCACACTATGGCATAACAGGGTATTTTATGCATATGGATCACAGCAGGGTATAGAGGGATAATGAGTGTGATCATACAATATCATGTGGTTTTGCTTGTATATTTCCAATGTGTATAGTTTTAATAGATACAGTTATTCCCACCAGCACCAGATTTATTAGGAGATACAGTGAATCAGTAAACTACTTTGTCTCTATACTGAGCAAGAGGACTCATACCTAATGCTCTGCATTGGGTGTCTACTTCAGGTAAATGTATGGAACATTGGATGATACTGTATGACCTTTATGGTCTGTCTTTTGTCATGATATCATTATCATAACGAAATACTATGCTTCATACTAAATAAAAGGTAACAATGCAGGCCTAATAAAATATTTTATTTAGGGATGAATTGACATTTACAGAATGGAAAATGGGGGAGGGTCAAGCTTTTTCAATTTCAGTCAAGGGGAGGGTTTAGTATTTTTTTTTATCTAGTCAAGGGGAGAGTAATGTAATTTGTAATTGATGAAATGTCAATATTTTTCAGTGTTTTAGAGTTAGTTGCTTATTAGGCTACATATTGATGTGTGCCCGATGCCACCCCTCATCTCTGATTCTCTGATGGGCGCACAATATCAAGTGCGCCTATAGGCTCTTTAGTGTGGTCTCAATCAAATGATCTATAGGCTACGAAGGGCATGCTCGGAGAAGCACAGAGAATAGTTATATTTCTAATATAGCTGCTGGGATGGTGTAAATACAACTAGGCTGCATTACACACTGCAATTGATATTCCAACCCTGAGCCCCCCTGGCCTGCTCTGCTCTTGCTAATCAAAAACGTATTTTTGTGTGCTGCCTAACCAATGGCTTTGCCGTGTAGGCCTACTGTGGCAGTTCAGGAGGAGAGTCAAAGGCTTCTTCCGAAAATAATTTATTAGACCTAGTCCAAAAAATGCACATCCTGCGCATAGACTAGCCTATGTTCTCTTCAGTTTGAGAAAGAGTGCACAAAGATGAAAAGGAAGACCGGTCAACTTTGATAGCTTTCTACCACTATAATTGATTTGATTAAAAACAATATTTTTCTTGCCCATGATGTAGCCTATTTATCAGAGTTATTGACCTCACAATAATCCAGATTCAAGTAATTTACATTGTGGTTCTGAAACTTCAAGCTGCAGCCGCGGCACAATCGATCGGGAATGGACAGCTCATGGTGGTGAAAGAAGGCAAATTCGAGTAGGCATAATTCATTTCAACAGTGTTCATTATAATTAGACTTTACTAAAAACAAGAGGGCTTTGTGTTGGAAGCCTATTTCCTATTTCTTCATATTTAAGAAGTAAAAGGTAGGCCTACCTGTTTGACAGACGAAATTAGGCTATAGGCTGCTATATCCATAGGTTTGTCGGTCAATTCCTCCACCCACCATGTACCCTTAAATGTAAAGTCCCCATATTTGGGGACCCTATTTGATTTGTTTTATTCAATTCAGTCTGGTATGAGAACGGTATCCGCTATCTGCAAAAGCAGGGTGTCTGCTGAAAGCTGAGTATATTGGCTATTGATCGGTGCCTTCAAATCTTTGTTAGGATTTACTACCATATATGGGCATTCAAATTTACAAGGGCAGGCTGAGCGGATGACCTCATTTCAAGATGTCTGCTACCTACATTCCGGTTAGCGTTGTGAAGCATAAACAAAATAAACACGGAATAGGTTGATACACACCGAAAGCCGGGACTCCACAGATCATGAGAATATCTTATTTGTTTGCCTGTGACCTACCGTTATTGATCACCAGCCCCGAGAGTCAAAATGTTTATTTTACACAATGTTTTCACCAAAAAGCAAACATCTTACAAGGTAAGCTTAAATTTGGTCTGTGTTTGAACTATAGCTACATGGGGGGTATCAAATGAATCCTTAGGTTGTTAGGAACAAATCTAGCATATTGCCAATATTATCTGATGTATGACTTAATGGCAACATCGAATGGCCACCAAGTGACTATATCTATGCGCATTAAAAATATATTGCCTGCTTACACGCTGTAGGCATCCATATCCCCTGTATGTCCCCCGACACCACCACAATAGTTGAGAGGTTGGTGTTGTAGAAATTTAGTTTTTATAGTGAACAATAACATTTAGGCACATCCTGTGTGCAAAAACAGTGCAATTACCACATTCGGACACTTTGGAGAGGTTGAAAGGATACTTGAATGTACCCTAGATACCCCATAACACCACCACAATGTTTGAGTGAGGTTGATATGGTAGAAATTGTGTTTTTATACTGAACAAATAGCATTTAGGGATTGGAAATATGTAATAGCACTGGGATTATCTAATTTACAGACAAATGCCACTTTGGATAGGTTTAGGGACACTTGGAAACGTCCCGTGACCACACCTGACACCACTTACTAAAACATCTGCCCATTTCTAGTTGTGTTAGGTCTATCAGTCCCATTTTTTTTCTGATATTGTTCACATGTTGTGGAAGCCATCTGATGTGTTTCCAGCTCTAGTCATCAATAATTCACTTATAGCTTGTCAATGAAAGATTACTTTCAAAATAAATTTTTAAAAACAATTGTTATTTTGTGTGTGCTTGATCTTGTGTATTCTGAACTATGTAACGCCTATCTATCTTCTGATCATTTCCTCATAATCTCCCAGCTGTCTTCTTTCCAAATATACGAAGTTTTTGCATGTCAGAATCATGTAATTACACATGAATAGCAGTTACTTTTGGCGCAAATGTACATTTTGCCATTAGGCTGCTATATCCATAGATTTGTCGGTCAATTCCTCCACCCACCATGTACTCTTTTAATAGCATACCTCCATGTCAGTGAAGGGCTGTAAAGCTTATTTCTCTCAAATGTTGTGCACACATTTGTTTACATCCCTGTTAGTGAGCATTTCTCCTTTGCCAAGATAATCCATCCACCTGACAGGTGTGGCATATCAAGAAACTGATAAACAGCATGATCATTACACAGGTGCACCTTGTGCTAGGGACAATAAAAGGCCACTCTAAAATGTGCAATTTTATCACACAACACAATGCCAGATGTCTGATGTTTTGAGGGAGCATGCAATTGGCATGCTGACTACATGAATGTCCACCAGAGCTGTTGCCAAATAATTGAATGATCATTTCTCTACCATAAGCTGCCTCCAATGTCATTTTAGAGAATTTGGCAGTATGTCCAACCGGCCTCACAACCACAGACCACGTGTAATCACGCCAGCCCAGGACCTCCACATCTGGCTTCTTCACCTGCGGGATCGTCTGAGACCAGCCACCCGGACAGCTGATGAAACTGAGGAGTATTTCTGTCTGTAATAAAGCCCTTTTGTGGGGAAAAACTCATTCTGAGTGGCTGGCCCTGGCTGGCCCTGGTGGGCCTTGCTCCGAACTGGGTGGGCCTATGCCCTCCCAGGCCCACCCATGGCTGCTCCCCTGCCCAGTCATGTGAAATCCATAGATTAGGGCCTAATGAATTTATTTCAATTGACTGATTTCCTTATATGAACTGTAACTCAGTAAAATAATTGAAATTGTTGCATGTTGCGTTTATATTTGTGTTTAGTAGTTTTCCTGGAGGCACTACACATTCCGTTATATTTAACACTTAATGGATTTAGTAAGGCACCGGGCTTTGATCTGTATTTCATTTGAAAAAGACAACTACATAACCCTATATTCTAGCATTTAAAAAAGAGAGGAGTGAATAGTAATGTAATTATATTTTATGAAATGTCACATCTTAACATTAGGCCTTGTTCAGATGCTTTGCACTCACTTTATCAGTCCCTATGTAAAAAGCATTGACTGTAGGTCTACTGGTCCAATACATAACATACTTGCAATGAAAATGTAACCAAATAAAGTGCTTGAGCGATAAACGGTCAACTGTGAAGCGTGAAAGCGTCCAAGCGTTTAGAAATTCTCTGCCTTATATGGTCATGGAGCATGTGTAGAGGGAGGAGCCGCTCCATAATCGTCATCATCGTGCACCCACAGGAAGAATTTAATAGAGTACTGTCATAAACTACCGCCTCTAAAAGCAGAGAAATAAATGAAATAAAGAAACAAATCTACAGTGAGAAGAGTCTCATTTACCGTCAGAGTTTATCGGCCAGAGAAGGAAGGTATGAGTGTAAACGGGAAGGAAAAGGTAAGAGATCGCCAATAGCGGATAGTTTTGAGTTTATTGCTCTGTGGGCTGCTTAGCTAGCTAACGTTAGCTTGCCCAGAATCTGTGGTCTGATGCCGCGTTCACGTGCTGGTAGGAACAAGGAAACCCGGACATTTCCGAATTACTAGCTTGTTGCAGTTATACACGTGCCCCGTTCAACGAAACAGCATGTCGGACATTTCTGAGTTTCCTAGTTCCGACTAGCATTTGAACGCAGCATATCTAGAGAGACGAAAGCGTTCTTTTTTAAAGAGAAACGGGGTTGGTAGGTAGGATTTAGTTTATCACTGTCTCTGGCCCGCACTCCAGTACGGTAGATGGCGGTAATGCACCATAACGTTGGATGTCAACCGCCGATAAACCCCACTGAAGAAGCAGAAGAAGAGACGTGAAAATACGTTCGTTACTCACAAAATATGGATTTTCGCTGAGCCGATATATTCATTTACTCCCATTACGGCCGATAGATACGTCAAAATAAAAATGTAAAAGCAACCGAAAAAATGCTCATTGTCGACACCTCTAACGCACAGATACTGGGGCAACGTTAGCTTACTGCTTAGTCTGATTCATCAGGCTGTAATACACAGTTAATTTGTACATAGAGATTGAAACTAATGACTGCAAAATTGTGTAAATATGCCTTACAAGTCAGAATGTTGAATAAAATGACATTTCAACTTACTCTACCGGTTGGCTGTGCGGTTTGTCCTTCAGCTGCTGGAAATTTGAGAGGAAATATCCACAGGAAAGTATGGTTTACCCCGAAATGTCAACTTCACTACCAGTGCAATAAAAAGTTGGGTAAACAATACTTTCCTGTGGATATTTTTGTCTGAAATTTCGACCATCTTAAACACCAACACCACAGACAACCAGTAGAGTAAGTTTAAATGTAATTTTATTCAACATTCTGGCTTGTAAGGAACATTTACACCATTTTGCAGTCATTAGTTTCAGGCTGTATATACCAATTAATTGTGTATTACAGCCTGATGAATCAGACTAACGTTAGCTATTTAGGTTCATCAACAGATTGAGCATTTAATCACATATGCAACTACGACGATACCTCCTATATGCATTTTGTCTTATTCTGGCAATTGATGTTTTATCAGTATTTTTACTTACCATTTACAGTGTGAATTGCTGTGAACATGTGCTGGGGCATGCATCACTAGTTAGTACAGTTTCTCTACATTTGCGTCTAACCATGTATATCCCAAATGACAATGATATTGTGGAGAGAAGTTGGACAGTTCGTTGTCAGATTGTGACAGTATTGTGCCCACTATCTGTACCTCTTTGATCCAGGACACTGGTGCCCTAAAGGAAGAGGGGAATATCCTGTTCAAGGCAGGGGACATGCAGGGGGCTCTGTGCTTTTACACAAAGGCTCTCAAATTGAGTGACAGCCAGGCAGAGAGTGCTGTCCTGCACCGCAACCGCTCCGCCTGCTACCTCAAGCTAGAGGACTACACGAAGGCTGAGGCTGATGCTTCCAAAGGTGGTAGAGTGCAGAACAAACCTGTCAATGTTGTCACTCACCAATGGCGGGGCTAAATTAAATAATTATTTTTTTATACTACATTTTACTAAGTAGAGTCTCTTTCTCTCTCCAGCTCTTGATGCTGACCCTGGTGATGTGAAAGCCAGGTTCCGGCGGGCACAGGCCCTGCAGAAGCTGGGTCGTCTGAACGAAGCGTTTCTGGATGCTCAGAGGTGTGCACAGATCGAGCCCACAAACAACACCTTCAAGGAGCTGCTCAGACTGCTGGGAGCACAGATCCAGAAAAAGGTGACGTACCAGCAGAGACTATGTAATATCTTGAAGTTCTGATTAAGTCTCTACAATGTACCCAGGAGGTCAAAGGCTATAATAAGGATTTATTTTCTCTCCCTTGTAGTCAGTTCAGATGTCCTCCACAGACGCTCGCGTTCAGCAGATGTTCTCTCTCCTCCTGGACCCCTCAGCACAGCCTTCAGACAGACAGAAGGTAAAACAACCACACCATACACACATAAACACTGACCACACTCTGGCATGTTTTCAGCTTTGATGAACCTCACACCTGGTGATCTTCTTTTTCTCCATGGCAGGCTGCTCAGAACCTGGTGGTGCTGTCTCGTGAGGATGCGGGAGCCGAGCAGATCTTCCGTAACGACGGGGTGAAGCTGATCCAGAGGCTGCTGGGCTCCAATCAGGAGGAGGTGGTCCTGTCTGCTCTCAGGACCCTGGTTGGCCTGTGTACTGGCCATCAGTCCAGAGTCAGTATTGGATACATCTGTGTTTCTCCATATGAAACACTAGACATTATTTAGATAAAGATTCTAGCGTCATTGCATTCAACCATTGACCTTCACCATCTTCTTCTCCAGACCATGGCCATAGTGAACGAGCTGGGCATGGAGCAGCTGTGTGGGGTGATGGGCTCTGGGGCGTCTGCTGTGTCCCTGGCTGCCTGTCACCTGCTGCAGGTGATGTTCGAGGCCCTGACAGAGGGCATGAATAGGGAGATCAGAGGGAAGGACGAGGCCATACTACCTGGTGAGATGACATGTCTTCCGGTTACAGGTTGTTGCTTCTCAATAAAACGGAGAAAGAAAAGAAAGGCGACATACTTAAATATATTTGTGTGTGTGCCATACAGAGCCGTCTCGTGAGCTGCGCTCCATGCTGCGCTACCTGGTGGAGATGATGCCAGAGAGCAGCGTGTCTGGGCCGGGCCGAGACAGCGCCATCAACCTCCTGGTCAAACAGGTGCCCCGCAAGTCCCAGAGGAACCCAGACAATTCCCTCACACTGTGGGTCATAGACCAGGGTAAGAGACGGACTAACTCCCTCACACTGTATGGTAGACACCAAGGTATCGTAGAGACAGAGGATGTTGTATTTTCCTCTTTGGTGGATGCAGTCATTCAGTCATGCAGATAAGGCTCACACAGTACTGTATAGTATTTTGAATCCGATGTACATGTAAATATGAACTATGAAAGTGTTAGATCAACCATAGCTCTGTTCTCTCCTGTGCAGGGCTAAAGAAGATCCTAGAGGTAGCAGGAACGGTCCCTGAGATGTCTGAGGGACCTCCCCTCACAGACAACTCCCACATGAGCTGCTCTGTTCTGCTCAGCAAACTCTATGATGACCTGAAGAGTGATGCCGAGAGGGAGAACTTCAACAAACTCTGCGAGGAATATGTCCAGTGAGTGTTTTTGTCATGGCTTGATTTTCCCACCAGGAAGGTTATCTTATTATTTTCATTGTCAGAACAAATCCAAACAATCGGCTTGTGCATTTTTGTGTGAGAACTACTCTGATACCTTTACTGCTATTGCTCTGTTCTGTGCAGGCATCACTTTGGCCGCCCCGGCCTGGAAAGTAAGCTGCGCGCCATTCAGACGGTGTCTGTGCTTCTGCAAGGACCCAGTGACGTGGGCAACAGGACCCTGGAGATGTCGGGTATGATGGATGCTGTCATCTCTCTGTGTGCCTCGGAGGTCGTGTGTCACCAGCTGGTGGCGGTGGAGGCTCTGATCCACGCTGCAGGCAAGGCCAAGAGGGCCTCGTTCATCACAGCCAATGGAGTGGCACTGCTCAAGGACCTCTACAAGAAAAGCGAGAACGACCGGATACGCGTTCGAGCGCTAGTGGTGAGTGTTCAGCCAATAACTATACTATACAATTGTTATATTGTCTATGGTTCAGCTAAACACCAACACACTAGGCCAATTGTCCCATTGGAATAAAAAAAAAACATTTGAAATAAGTAGTGACATAACTTAATCAGTTTAATTAAAACATGTGTTTGTGTGTGTTACAGGGTTTGTGTAAGCTGGGCTCAGCTGGGGGGACAGATTTCAGCATGAAGCAGTTTGCTGAGGGATCCACACTGAAACTGGCCAAACAGTGCAGGAAGTATGTGACCTGTTTTTTTCAAAGTGTATAACTTAAAATGTAGCTTGTTGTTATAGAAACAGTCATATGACGTACCTCTTCCTGTCCCAGGTGGCTGTGTAATGAGTCTCTCCCCCCAACGTCTCGGCGGTGGGCCATCGAGGGCCTGGCCTACCTCACTTTCGACGCTGACGTAAAGGAGGACCTAGTTGGGGACAGGAATGCCCTGCAGGCAATGTTTCAGCTAGCTAAGGTAAGCTTAACCTCTTCCCCCTCTTAACATCAAAGTAAAATCATACAATATGATTGGTTAATCGTGACTTTTTATATCATGAGGCTATGTTTTTCTACTCGCTACCATCTGTTCCTCCCAGCTTCCCTTTTGTACTGACGTAGAGATGTGCATACTAATGTGTAATATACTGGTAATGATAACTAGTAATTTCATGTAATGATGTAAGTCGCTCTGGATAAGAGCATCTGCTAAATGACTTATATGTTTAAAATGTCTGATGGCGGTGTATTGTGTGTCCCTACAGTCAGAGGATAAGACAGTGCTGTTTGCAGTGGGCTCTACTCTGGTGAACTGTACTAACAGCTATGATGTGGACAAGCCTGACCCTCAGATGGTGGAGCTGGCCAAGTATGCTAAACAGCACGTACCAGAGGAGCACCCCAAGGTACTGCACTGTGTGTGTGTGTCAGGGCCGTGTTACCCAAGGTACTTCTAGACATCCAAACCTCACTAATCACTGGGTCTCGACTAGAGGTGTAACGGTACACGTATTAGTACCGAACCATTCGGTACGGGGACCTCGGTTCAGTTCGCACTGTGAACCCGAATGAATACATTGCAAAAAATATGTAAAAAATAAAAACACTAGGTCTATAGGCTATTCCTGCACTGCGTTGTAGGCCTATGTCCCTTGAGTAAATCTGAGCTGAAAAACATTTAAGGATATCCCCTTAAAACAGAGCCTATGCGAAAAATGCAAATCTTAATTGCCACATTTCAAACTGTCCTTTTGTAAGGTGCAGCCGGGACCTATTTCTCCGGGGGGGTCGATAAAACCAGAATTGGAGGATCCTCCATCATCGTTTAAATCTCCAATTTGGGAAAATGTTGGCTTCCCAGTAGATTACAACGACGATGGACAGAGAGTTGTGTATTAAACGTGAACGGTCCTCCAACTGGTAATTACAAGTGGGAAACTTGTCTATCATCCTGAGCACCCACTTCTTCCATATGGTGAACTCTGACGTCACCGACTAAGGAAATGGCCTCTATAACAACATTTTCAGCAGTTAAATGTAACAAAATATTATTTATAAAAAGCAATCTATTAATGTGGTTTTTGAACTCTAATTTTATTTACAAGCATGATAGCTGTACTTTTAGTTTATGGTTGACGCAGCTTGTTGGCCATAAGAGTTCAAATCACATGAATGCATCCAACTGGTATTTACGACTTCACAACTGGTACATTTTCACCTCCCACATGGTTACAAACGCAGCATCAGAGTGAACTTTAGAGGCCCAACAATCCTGTCACAACAGACAATGCCAGGAACATTATGAATACTGAACATTGTGAATGGCATTTAATTTTCCTGCTGTACCGAAACCGAATCAACCAGTGACTTAAAAATCGCAATACATACCGAACCGCGTGTTTGGTGAACCGCTAAACCCCTAGTCTCGAAACAGGGAATATTCCTCTCATTAGGTAATTTTTATCAGCTCTTGTCCCAGATTTATTTTATTACTTAAACCTTTATTTAAACCACAAAGTCCCATTGAGGTCAAAGACATCCTTTTTTAAGAGAGACCTGGCCAATAGAGTAGCTCTGGCCAAAATAGCGAAGAGATTGCCCCACTGACTGTGTGTTTGTTTCAGGACGCTCACTCGTTTGTGGAGAAGAGGTTGATGAAGCTGCTGGAGGCAGGTGTGGTGTCTGCTCTGGTGTGCATGGTTAAACAGGAGAGTCCCGCCCTTACTGAGACCTGCAGGGAGTGCATCGCCAGGTTTGTCTGTCTTCCCTGGCTCTAGCCTAATAATACTCTGTCCTCCCAGTTTACAGCTCAGTCTTTTCCCCCTGCATGTATCTCAGTAGTATCTCTCTCTGCAGGGTGTTCTTGGCTCTGGTGGAGAGGCAGGAGGACAGGGGCACAGTGGTGGCACAGGGTGGAGGAAAGGTGAGACCATCCTCACATCAGTTATACCTAAACACACCAAATGTATACTTCTTACTTGATTTAATTGACCAGTAAAATGCATTTGATTATGCTGTCTTCCCAGGCCCTGCTCCCTCTGGTGTCTGAGAGTACTGATGTCGGGAAGACCAAGGCAGCACAGGCCCTGGCCAAGATCACCATCACATCCAACCCAGAGATAGCCTTCCCTGGGGAGAGAGTGAGATAACCACCCTATCCTGCTCCACTGATGAGAAATACTTCTGTTTGTGTGGAGATCTAGTAATAAGATATTGCTGAGCCTGTTCAGATTTGTCCATTTCAATCCATTGTGGTGCTCTCATGTAAACTCCCCGATCCCTTTCTATCTCCTGTGTGTGTGTGTGTGTGTGTAGATCTATGAAGTGGTGCGTCCCCTGGTCAGTCTGCTCACCCTGGACTGCTCCCTGCTGCAGAACTTTGAGTCTCTCATGGCCCTCACCAACCTGGCTGGTATCAGCGAGCGGCTCAGACAGAAGATCATCAAGGAGAAAGCTGTACCCAAGGTAGAGGGTTACATGTTTGAGGAGCACGACCTGGTCCGCGCTGCAGCCACAGAGTGCATGTGTAACCTGGTCCTGAGCATTGAGGTTCAGCAGCTCTACGTGGCCACGGGGAATGACCGCCTGAAGCTGCTGGTGCTCTACTGTGGAGAGGAAGACGAGAGGCTGAGGAAAGCTGCAGCTGGAACCCTGGCCATGCTGACCGCAGAGCAGCCTGAGCTGTGTGCCCGCATCCCTGGAACGGTGATAAATACTCCCTCGAAACACACACTTAGGTTAAATTGAATATACGGTACCAGACAACTTTCCTTTACTATTTCTGTCCAGAGTTTGACTTTTCTTCCCTCTCTCTGATTCCAGACCAGTCACTGGCTAGAGATCCTTCAAGCCCTGTTGCTTAGTGACAGCGTGGAGCTGCGTCACCGTGGAGTGGTGGTCACGCTGAATCTGATGCAGGCGGAGAAGAGCCTGGCCGAGACGCTGATGGAGAGCGAGGCACTGGAGATCCTCTCCGTCCTGGCTAAATCCACAGAGCAGAGCCCCATCTCCAGAGCAGCACAGCACTGCCTGGATAAGGCTATGGAGTACAGCATCATCAAGAAGCCAGAGGAAGGTGGAGAAGGAACTGAGCCCTGAGGACAGTGTGGAAGTGTGTGATGCTACAGGAGAAAGGACTTATAAGATGATGATTGTTCCACTGCTGTTCTGTGTAAGGTGTGTTTTGTAGAATAGGAGCCAAGCAGTTTTGGTCTTTGAGGGCAGTAGGCTGTGCTGGTTTCAGTTTGGGGGCTGATATGCTTTACAAACATCAAGTGATGTGCAACAACCTGAGAGCTGGAGTTGGTGAATGTTCGTAATAGATCTTGAAGAAAGGCAAAACACGCACTCACTTAAATATTCTTTAAGTTTTAATTTAAAAACATTACAGCCTTTTCCTTTCTTCAAGTATGTCTTTTGAACCTGGCACCCGATGACCTTTTGTCACTACAAACATTTGAGCACACCTCTTTTTATCATAATAGATCTCCCAGGGCAGGGCTAAAGAGGACAAATTATACATGCTTCGACTGCTGTGCCACCTTGAACTCATGGATTATTCTGTTTGACGCTAGAGGCACAATGCATAGCCAACAAGAGTGTGACACTCAACCTGAACAACCAAATACAATACTTAATGCATTCATCACAAGTCATTGCTTGATCTTGCTGTAGTTTGACTTTTGTATTCCAATATCTTTTACATGTATTTCCTTTCCATTCCCGGTCATTTTCTAAAAAGGTTTTTAATGTTTGCAACACATTATTTATGTTCTATTATGCACAGAGAAAAACAAATGATTTACTTGCACCTTCTTATATGGATCATTGTTTTTGTTTGCCTTTTCTATTTCCACTACATTTCCAATGTCTTGGTTATTGTTTGTTTGTAAACCAAGACCCAGTTAGAAGGCTGGCTGACAAATAAAAAAACGTAGGTTAATAAGTCAGTGATTATTCATTAAACGCTAATCCATTGTATATAAATGTTTTAATCACCGAAGACTGCATCTACACCACTGAGGTATAATAAGAACTGGAGACTGCGTCCAAGATGTTCGCCCGTTGTTTTTAAGGTAATGTACTCATGTTCACATACGCCGATTCATGGACCTTCTATATTCGGGTTTCATCCAGTTTATATGGACCAACATCACATGCCCACAGACCTCGTCATGTTATCCAAAAACATGGCAGACTTTGGATGAATATAAAATAATATCTTTGGCTGTGAGTGATGGAATAAAAATCTGCCTCAGCAAAAATTATTTGAATAATTCAATGGATGTTTTGTGCAAAGGTGATGATTAAAGAGGCCCAACTCAGCGGAAAATCTGTCTCCCTCCAGCAGGTGGCGTTTTTCCATTGTTTCGCCCACCAAGCAAAGAGTTTTTGTATGGAGGTCAATGAGTGTCTAATTTGGTCAACAAAATGTTTTATGTATTATTTGCTACATGAGATTTAGTTGATCGATTAGAAGTTTCGTAACACTTAAATTGTTACGAGTGTACTGATATAAGTAGGACATGTAACATCCTGGCAACTTTTAGAAAAAAAAACACTTTATATCAGAGTTGTCTCGAGATGGCTATGCATATTAATGAGATGAGGCTTGTAGCGTTGCATCTCTCTCCATTGAATAGGCGGTTGACGTCAACAACCCTTATCGAATATTCAAAAAAAGGATTACAATAATGAGACGTATCCACCAATCGTTAGGGCGGAGACACGTATCTTGTCAGTATATCCATAATCTTTGTCTTTATTTTTTTTGCCCGATACTACGCAGGTGCATCAAACAAGCTCCTTTCAGATGTATTTCAATTTATCGGACAGCTACGCAGCAGAAGTGGATGCCAGGGTTGGATTGCGTTGAGCAAAGTTGGAGCCTTTACAAAAAAAGATTGCAGTTTTGAAACTGCAGTAAAAGTGCAGTAACTGCGGTCGACTGGTATTTTGGACGCAGTAATTGCAGAATAACTGCAGTTATACTGCACTGTAACTGCATACTGCAAAATTACTGCAGTAAAAAAAACTTATTTTGGACGCAGTTTTTGCAGCATACTGCACTCTGACTGCAATATTTTTTCGTAAGGGAGTGGAGGATATATCTTCGTGTATGTCAGATAATAATGATTTGTTTCTTGTTGGGATGCATATCTGGGAGACACGTTTGAGGTGTCTAAGATGGGGAAGCATGAACTGGGAAAAGTGGAATCTATCAAAGAGACCAGAAGTGCTCTTATTGTGTTTCTGAAGAACAGAGGAAGATTGCAGTAGGCCTCAAAATAATCCATACAACAGAAATATCGTGCTTTGAAGTTCGGAGCCTGTTAAAGGAGTCATCTCAGGGGTGACGACATATTTTAAAGGAAGATTCATCCATTTTGAATGTTATATCGTTTTTGGGCATCTCTGGGCGATGTTATATAGATTGCCAGGGTCATTTCATGTGAATCATGAGCTCTTGCCGTTCACGCAGTCAGAAATTCGGCCGGTATGACGTAGCATTGGGATAAAGCCGCTCTCATTACTCAGGAAATTAATAGAAAGATGACTTATAGATGGCGAAAACGTCTATCATACATCAAATTTAAATACTGGCCAATGTCGTAATGCGGGAGGTTGTCTTCTCTCGAATGAGCCATTGATCATATTTTCCCTTACAAAAGATTGCAGTTTTGAAACTGCAGTCAACTGTGTTATTTTGGACGCAGTGATTGCACAATAACTGCAGTCTACTTTAGTTCAACTACAGTTATACTGCAAAATTACTGCAGTAAAAAAAAACTTATTTTGGACGCAGTATTTGCAGCCTACTGCAGTTATACTGCATTCTAACTACAGTGTACTGCAGTTATACTGCACTCTGACTGCAATCTTTTTTCATAAGGGTTTCGTGATATTCCTACCGTGAGAAATTTGTATTTCTCAGAGGGTCCACCACATTTCTCCTATCTTTCTGCCTCTTCAGTCCAAGGTGCATTGGTTTGCCCAATGGTTCCACCCTTCCCAGGGCGGGCTATATACATTAGGTTGCGCCTCGCTGTTGTTCAGAGTGGTGAGGAGGAGGAGCTCCGCAGACCCTTGGTGTCAGGAAGTAATTTAACCTTTCAATGTAGCCATTGCTCTCTGTAGAGTTGCTATTTTCTCTGGTTTTCTCGTGTCAATTAACTCTTGACGTTCCTGGATTACTCATTATATTATTAAAGTCTGATTTAAATCAACAAATACGAGTCAGTTGAAAAAAGGTTAAGGATACAAGACTGTGTACACATATCTGGCTGTGTTGGCAAAATCACAACATATCCCATCAAGCCAAGCAGGGAGAGGCTAACTGTTGTCACAGTTCCAAGACCAGTCAGAAAAGTCCAGCTAACCTTAAGTCACTGATGCCGGTGGATCTCAAAACTGAACTTGGATCCGCGTTAGGTAGCAATGATATCCTTCGCCACCGTGGTCTTACAACAGATATCTCGATTTTCAAGTTTCTTTCCAGCTAATGTCTTAGTTATGATTGTATAACTAGCTAAATAGTTTTGAAGTTGAGGGTGCAGTATTTATGAAGTTTGGCAATGAGGATGAAATCTAGCATAGTTCAGCTAGCCAGCTAGTTTAGCCAGGGAAAACAAGCTTGGGCCTAGTGCGAATGTGCGCCAGCTTGGCAGACATGTACACTAGGCTAATTCAGGAGACAGATTGTAGTTTTTATGCTCTGATATATCAGGAGCAGAGATTGAAACAAATAAATCAGATTACTTATATTTAAGGAAAGCAAATTGATATACAATCCCAAAATCAGCTGTAACTGGCTATAGTAAAACAAAGCTTAAAAGGATGTTTGAGTGAACCCTGAATACAGAAAATGAATGGTGAATTTCGCTTCCGGACACCAGGGCCGACGTTATGGGGGGGCCTGGCCCGCCAAAACAAAATATTGAAATATTTATAATTTATTTGACTGAGACAAGCGGCGACAGAAAGTAGCATCAATCTCAGTTAAAGGATCCGAGCAAGTGAAAGAGCGCCCCTGTGTCTCAGTATGTGTAGACCATGTATCTGATGCTGTCTGGACCAAAATAGTATTTACATTTTTACATTTTAGTCATTTAGCAGACGCTCTTATCCAGAGCGACTTACAGTTAGCGAGTGCGAGTGCATACATTTTTCATACTATGGCATGTAAACTATTTCTGGCCAGATAGCATCAGATACATGGGCTACATCTATAGTGGCGCTGTTTCGCTCGCTCGGATGCTTTCTCCGATGATATACCCTGAACAAAAATAAACGCAACATGCAACAATTTCAATGATTTTACTGAGTTACAGTTCATATGAGGAAATCAGTCAATTTAAAGAAATGCATTAGGCCCTAATCTATGGATTTCACATGACTGGGAATACAGATATGCATCTGGTCACAGATACCTTAAAAGAAATGGGCCTCACAATGGGCCTCAGGATCTCGTCACGGTACTTCTGTGTATTCAAATTGCCATCGATAAAATGCAATTGTGTTCGTTGTCCGTAGCTTATGCCTGCCCATACCATAACCCCATCGCCACCATGGGGCACTCTGTTCACAACATAGGCATCAGCAAACCACTCGCCCACATGACGCCATAAGTGGTCTGCGGTTGTGAGGCCGGTTGGACGTACTGCCAAATTCTCTAAAACGATATTGGAGGCGGCTTACGGTAGAGAAATGAACGTGAAATTCTCTAGCAACAGCTCTGGTGGACATTCCTGCAGTCAGCATGCCAATTGCACGCGCCCTCAAAACTTGAGCGTGCGGTGGGTGTATGTGTTGGGCCATGGAACTCTTGTTTCTGCTATCAAAGAGGACCCCTCCCCATCCTGACACAAATATCCTTTATCCTTCCTTTGTAACCAAGGACTACATGGAATGGAAAAACTGGCTGTAGGAGTTGAGCACTAAGGACAGCGCACAGATTTTGATTGACTAGATCAGGGCTTTTACAACCCTGTTCCTGGAGCGACCATCCTGTAGGTTTTCAGTCCAACCCTAATCTATCGCACCTGATTCTAATAATTAGCTAGTTGATAAACTGAATCAAGTTAGTTACAGTATAACTGGGGTTGGAGTGAAAACCTACAAGAGGGTAGGGTTGGAGAGCCCTGGACTAGATATTCATGCTTTTTTGTTCAGACAAATAAAAAAAGAGAAATTACAAAGTCAGTGACTAAGACTTGATTACTTTTATTCTAGCTATTTAGATTTTAAAATACAGTTAGAGAGCTATTATTGCATATACATTATGTAAAAATACATTATCAAACATATAATAGAAAATATTAATCTACAGAGACAAAGATAATTTAAGGCAAAATCTCTAAAAGGTTATTGTTATTACAATGCAAAAAATAAGAGGTCTTCTGAGTATCAATAGGACAGAGAATCCAAAGCATCCATATCCTGGTGTCTTATTTGTAGACTTCACAGAACAATCTTAAAAGAACTGGAGAACAACACAGAGCATTAGAGGGAGGCTCATAGGTGCAATGTAGAGATTATGAAGAGTATTCTAATCAGATTTGTACTGACCTGACGAAATCTGGAGACCTTGAGATGACGTGTTGGAACTCTGACAGATTCACAGTCCCATCTTTGTCAATATCTGACTCTTCAAGAATCTGCAATATTGTAAACAAGTAATTGTTTTAGCCTTGGAGATTGCAAATGGAGACCTGAAAGGTAGACTCAGCGATATGACTATAGATCATACTCAGCAATGCAATTTCCTGCTTTGAGACAGTATTCAAATCTGCCAGAGCTGCTGCTATAGGCTAGGCTGATGCTCTTCCCAGTTTATGGTCTCCCCTGAGGTAGGCCCACATTGGAAAGAACCAGGCAATAGTGGCCATAATCTGTTAACTCACATTGCTGATGAGCTGCCTCATCTCTTCAGGGGTAAGCCTTGTGTCATCTGTCTCACCAGTCAGACAGTTCACCAGCTTCTCCAGGTCCCCACTATCCAGAGTGCCATCATCATCAAAGTCTGAACAGACAAAACAATACCAATTTAATGTTTTCACCAGCCCTCCACACACTGCCAGACAACCATGAATACACTACATACATATACAGGCCTAAGAAAGTCAAAATTGTATTACCAAAAATGCGGAATGCATAGTGGGACTTGATTTCCAGTGTAGCTGAATCACTGAAGGCACTCAAGAGATCAAGGAAGTCCTCAAAGGTGAGACTTCCATCTTTCATATCAGACGTTGAGAATACGTGACAGATCCTTTTTCTGAAAGGGTTGGACTAAAGGGTGGGGACAGAACATAAACATTAAAGGTCCAATGCAGCCATTTTTATCTCAATATCGAATCATTTCTGGGTAACAATTAAGTTCTATATCGTGGAGCTCCGCCCCATAGGGGAGCTCTGCTCCTAGTGGTTTACCCTCTGCCCTAAGGCAGCAACAGCCTGAGACAAAATTATGCACACACCTGCAGCCAATAGGAGCACAGGTGTCCCTATAAGAGGGGATGCCTCCCCTCAATCAGCCTCCCTTTATCTTCAGCGACTGGACGACTAGACTGAAGAAGCCAAGAAGAGACGAAGTAGAAGACTCAGGAAGAAATCGCCGTCGATGAGCCAGCCATCGACGTCTTCTAGAATGAGCACACCGGGAGATTTTCCACCCCCAAAAGCCCTTTTCAGGGCTCAGTGCCGATGCACCTCCATGGCGTCTGCGGACCCCCACGACCTTTGTTTCGTGTGTTTGGGGCCGCAGCATGCCAAGGACGGGACCGGCAATCCCCCTAATTGCGCCTCCTGCACCCTCCTTCCTATGAAGGTGAGGAAGCAGCGTTGGGCGTTTTTTAGGGAGGATATCCCCCTAGAGGATGTACTGTCTCTTCTCGCCTCTGCTTCAGAGGCGTCGTCGGACAGCGCTGACTCAGGGGATGACAAGGAGAGGGACGCAGAGATGGATGTTCCAATGGAACAATCCGACCCTCTGACGCAGACCTTCAAGACCCCCTTCCCTTTGGGGAGTGAGAGGTCTTATGGCTCCTTGTGCGATGACGACACGGGCTCTGACACGTCAGTAGCCCTGTCCTTCGCAGCGGCCTCTCTGCGTTCGGACTTCCCTGGACTCATTGAGAGAGCCGCTAAGCGACTAGAGATAGCGCTGCCCCCTGTGGAGGTTGATATGATGGAGGGCGGCCCTTACTCTCGACCGAGAAAGGCAGCTGAGCCACTGGCTCCTGCTATGCCTTCTCTTGGGAAGTATGTCGAGGGCTCGTGGGAAGCACCCCTGGCGGCGCGTTCACCGGCCAGGGTGTACTCCCCATTCACGAGAGTGGCTGGACATGAGTGGGCTGCCAAGGGAATCCCTAGGCTCGAGAGCGCCATGGCGGCGTATCTAGTGCCGGGTTCGAGTCTCTGGGCGGCCTCCAAGAAAGCCACCTTGCCAGCACAAAAGGACAGACTCACAGCACAGCTGGCTGAGAAGTCCTTTACGCTGGGAGCCCAGGCTGTGTCAGCAGCTAACAACATTGCCCTCCTCGCGGCCTCCCTATCCCGTCTAACAACGGGTAGGTCTGAGTTGACCAGCGAGGAGGTTGAAGAGGCGTCCAGGATTTCTGGCTCTATTCTTCACCTGACACAGGCGTCGGCGATATGTGCAGGCCGGTCCATGGCCACTTCGGTGGTCATGGAACGTCACCTCTGGCTGTCCATGACGGCCATGAAGGAGACGGACAGAGCCTCGCTGCTGAACGCTCCCCTCTCTAGCGAGGGCCTCTTTGGGGTCGCCGTTAAAGAGGCGACGGAGCGATTCGGTAAGCTCGACGAGGAAACGAAGCACCTGGCTAAATACCTGCCGTTGGCAAGGAAGTCTAGCCAGGCATCAGCTAACCCACCACCCTCTAACGCCCCCAGTAGATCTACAGGGAGGCGACGGGCCAGGCGACAGACGCCGACCACTGACAGCAGGCGAGCGGGCTCGGCCCCCCCAGCGACGGCAGTGGTTGCGACGATTCCGCCGGCGAGAGAGGTCGTCATGAAACCGTCCTGGCAGCACCAGAAGGTCAGCCAGAAGAGACGGCGCCAATGACGGGACGAGGGGGAGAGGACGGCTGGCGGCTCGGCGCTGGACGCGACAGAGCCCACTGTTCCCCCCCACCCTATTGTTCAGGGCATTGTCACAAAAGAGCCCCTTTTCCATGACACGTTGCAAAACGTTCAGAGTACTTCACGCCCCATGATTTTCTCCCACCATCCTGAGTGTAGTTCAACCCACCGAAGGTGCGTAGTTGAACACACACAGGAGAGGAAGGAGAAAAGGGCAGCAAGGCGTAGCCTTAGCTCACCTAATAAAGATCGTACACTACAGACTCCTAGGAGCTCTGTAGTAAAGGTCTCACATAGCAGGCAGCTGTCTCAGTCTAAGTATGACATGAAGACGCAGCCGCTAGCTGGGAATGACGCCTTGCTTCAGGCTAATGCCTCAGCCAGCGCAGTTCAGACCCGTGCGACGTTCACGGAGGGCCGAAATACTAGAGTTACAGGTGTAACCAATGTATTGGCGCCCCCGGTCAATTCAGAATGTAACAATACCCACTACTCTGAGTACAGCTCACCACACCTAGAGTGTGCAGTTGAGCAATCTCATGAGACTAGTGAAAAATAGGTATTGTGGCGCCACCTTGTGGTACCAGTTAGAGACCACACTTTCCAGACTCTGATGAGTACTGCAGTGGACGGCTCTCATGGCAAGCAGCAGTCTCGGTCAGACAATGGCGTGATGACGCAATTGCTTTCCGGGGAGGGCGCTCTGTCTCAGGTTAATACCTCAGTCAGTGCAGCTCAAGCCCGTGCTACGTTCACGGAGGGCCGGAATACTAGAGTTACAGACGTAACTAACATATCAAGGCCTCCGATTCTCTCAGAACGTGCTGATGTTTCCTCTCCCTTTCGAAGGGGGCCCGCCTTGGGCTATTCCACCAACCCAGTGCTGGGGAATAGCGGCGGCGAGGGCCATAGAAGAATACAGGTCCTTCCTACTGAATGCACCACAGCTTCGCTCGCGCGCGCCCGCTTTCTCTGCATTGCTGGCAGTGGCAGCGAAGCTGTACCCTCTCACGCTGGCTAGAACAGACGTTGCAGAAGGGTTATGCCCTCCAATTCCATCGAACCCCACCCCCGTTCAGGGGAGTGGTGGAGACGGTGATGAAAACGCCAGACAAAGTGGCCGCTCTGATGTCAGAGATTACGGAACTTTTGGCGAAGGAGGCGGTCACAGTAGTTCCCCGGGAGCAAAGGAACAAGGGGCTATATTCGCCTTATTTCCTAGTGCCCAAAAAGACGGGGGGAGTGAGGCCGATTTTGGATTTACGCATTCTCAACGAGAGCATAACCAAACGGCCCTTCCGAATCCTGACGACAAAACGTCTACTGGAATGTGTCCAGAAAGGAGACTTTTGTACAAGCATAGACCTAAAGGACGCGTACTTCCATGTGCCGATACAATCGCGTCAAAGGAAGTTTCTGCGGTTCGCCTTTCAAGGGGTGGCGTACGAGTTCACGAGGATGCCATTCGGGTACGCTCTGGCACCTCAAACGTTTTCCAAATGTGTAGAGGCGGCATTGGAACCGTTGCGTCGTCAGGGGATACGGCTATTAGCCTACCTAGACGACCTGCTGGTTCTCGCCCCGTCAGCAGAGCTGGCGTTCACTCACACGACACAGACAGTGATTCATCTCACACGTCTGGGGTTCGCTGTGAATTGGAAAAAGAGCGCGCCCTGGCCCAGTCATCAGATTGTCTACCTGGGATTACAGCTAGACACTGTAATGATGAGGGCTCGAATTTCGGACCCTCGAAGGGCAGCATTGTTGCTAGCCCTAAGGAGGTGTCGTCCGAATCACACGGTGACGGCGCTGTCGATCATGTCACTTTTGGGTCTCATGTCGTCAGCCCACTCTGTGGTTCCGCTGGGACTTCTGCACATGCGCAGAATACAGCGATGGTTCGCCCAACTAAGACTAGACCCAGTGCGTCAACGTCATCGGTTGGTGGTGGTTCCTCTCTCACTAAGAGCAGACCTGGAATATTGGAGGAATCCGAGCGTTCTCACGCACGGAGTCCCGATGGGCAAGGTGTCATCCTACATTCCAGTGTTCACAGATAACTCTCTGACTGGATGGGGAGGGACATGTCAGACTCAAGCGATAGGAGGTGTGTGGCCTCAATCGAGTCGTCACATAAACCTCTTGGAGTTGGAAACGGTTCGACTGGTTCTGACCCACTTCGCGTCTACCCTTCGGGGTCGCGATGTGCTGGTCTGGTCAGACAACCGGACCACAGTAGCTCACATAAATCGCCAGGGAGGAGTCAGGTCTCCTGTTCTCCACCGGGCGGCAAAGGAATTGTGGCTGTGGGCTCACAAGCACCTTCGCTCGTTGAGAGCAGCACACATTCCGGGCTACTTGAACGTAGGGGCAGACCTCATGTCAAGAGGGGGTCCTCGAGACGACGAGTGGTGTCTGCATCCGGACATTGTTCTCCAAATTTGGGAACAGTTCGGGAGAGGTGGATCTATTCGCGTCACGCGTGAACGCGCAATGTCCCCTATGGTTCTCCCTGAGGGAACAGGACGAACCACCACTGGGAAGAGACGCATTCGCGCACTACCCGTGGCCGAAAGTTCTTCTGTATGCATTCCCTCCGCTGTCTTGCATTCTCCCACTGCTAGCCAGGGTGAGATCAGGAGGGCTGTCAATAATATTGATAGCCCCCGATCGACCAGGGGCTCCGTGGTTTGCGGAGATGAGTCAGATGTTGATTGCGCCACCTTGGCCAATTCCACATCGACGGGACGCGTTGACCCAGGCGGGAGGCTCGATAGGGCAGTTGCCCATAATCGGCCAACCACTGAAGGCTTGGTTCCTGAATGGGACAGGTTGAGGCGCCGTGGGTTATCTGATGCAGTGATCAGAACCATACAGGGTGCACGAGCCGGTTCCACTTCTAGGATGTATACCAGCAGATGGAACGTTTTTTCACGATGGTGTGACACACAGGGTGTGGACCCCATGAACTGTCAGGTTGAGAGTGTGCTCTCTTTTCTGCAGTTTATGTTTGATAAGCAGAAATCGCCCTCCACCATTAGAGTGTTTGCAGCGGCGATTTCAGCTGGTCATGAGGGGTTTGGCGGAATGAATGTGTTCAGCCACCCTCTAGTGAAACGTTTCTTATTGGGAACGCGGCGGCTTAGGCCAATGCCTAGAGCCACGCTGCCCCAGTGGGATTTGGCTTTGGTACTCGAAGCGCTATGTAAGTCGCCGTTCGAGCCATTGAATCAAATACCCCTCAAGATGCTGTCTATGAATACGGCACTGTTGCTCGCTTTGACTACCGCTAAGCGTGTCAGTGATTTGTGTGCTCTGTCGACGAGACCCGACTGCCTTGCCATTAATGGCGATCTGAGCAGAGCGGTGTTACGTCCTAACCCGGCGTTTGTGCCGAAGGTTATTTGCAGTGCATATAGATCACAGACCGTGGAGTTGTGGGCTTTTTCTCCCCCTCCTCATAGGGAGAGGAGTGAGGAAAAGCTTCATTGTCTGTGCCCAGTGCGCGCTTTGGCGTGTTACGTTGAGCGCACAGCAGCGATTAGGTCATCGCCTCAGCTGTTTGTGTGTCACGGTGCGGCTGCATTAGGTAGACCACTTTCAAAACAGCAATTGTCTCATTGGCTTTGTGAAGGCATTGAGACAGCTTACGAGGCAGCGGGGCGACAATTGCCTCAGGGTATCAGAGCTCACTCCACTCGTGGAGTAGCAGCTTCTACTGCCCTTTTCAGAGGAACAGGGGTAGAGGATATTTGTAGAGCAGCGTCATGGTCGACACCGTCTCCATTTATCCGTTTCTATCTACTAGATATGTCTTCTAACTCTTTGGCTCGATCTGTACTCAGCGTGGCTGAAGGGAGATCTTGAGCAAGAAAGAGAGGAAAAGCAGGACTGTGGACACAGGTTTCCATCAGGTCCGCTTTGGTTAGGAAGACGTGTTTTTGATAGATATGTTTTGTAACTCTTTGGCTCGGTCTGTACTCAGCATAGCTGAAAGGAGATTTTGAGCCAGGAAGAGAGGAAAAAGCAGGACTATGGACACAGGTTTCCATCAGGTCCGCTTTGGTTAGGAAAACATGTTTTTTGATAGATAGGCTTTCTATCTCTCTGGCTCGATTTGTACTCAGCATAGCTTAAG
Organism: Coregonus clupeaformis; assembly: GCF_020615455.1. Lineage (NCBI taxonomy): Eukaryota > Metazoa > Chordata > Actinopteri > Salmoniformes > Salmonidae > Coregonus > Coregonus clupeaformis. Next base: position 44,886,305 of record NC_059202.1, read on the forward strand.
GGGAATCTTGAGCTAGAAAGAGAGGAAAAAGCAGGACGTTGGACACAGGTTTCCATCAGGTCCGCTTTGGATAGGAAAGCATATCTTGTGGCATGACTCCTGACTGACAGGTTCAGTACAGTAGAGGCATGTATTGATTTGACAGAATGTGACTGAGTATGACCCATGTTTTGTTCCTGCCCACTGATCTCTGGGATTCCATTGAGTGAGTGAGGCGGTCTACCGTGTACACAATGTAGAGTGACACTTGGTGTCATTCCGTTAGTGGCCGGTAGTGTTTTCACAAGATATTGAGGCACATCTATCTGCTAGTACAGATTAGTATGGCTTCTATTCTGGTGATCTGCCCACTAGTCATTGGCATTGCCATTAAACTAGGTGGGGCGGGTCTTTAACCGATGACGCGGTATATTGTGACGCCCGTATGGGTTCTTAGTTGCAGTACTGCAGGAATTGGTTGCAGCCATTGCTAGGCCTGACCTTTTCATTTTTAATGGGAAGTGTTAGGCTCGGCAGGGAGTACATTTTGGAGCGCTACGCTCCGCCTTAAACCACTAGGAGCAGAGCTCCCCTATGGGGCGGAGCTCCACGATATAGAACGATTAGTTACCGGAGTGTAACTCCAGTTATGAGTGGAGCGGCGCCCCATAGGACTTAAGGCCCTGCCGACCCTCTCTAGTCTCGCTGAAGATAAATATCTCGGGAGGCTGATTGAGGGGAGGCATCCCCTCTTATAGGGACACCTGTGCTCCTATTGGCTGCAGGTGTGTGCATAATTTTGTCTCAGGCTGTTGCTGCCTTAGGGCAGAGGGTAAACCACTAGGAGCAGAGCTCCCCTATGGGGCTCTGCTCCACTCATAGAACTGGAGTTACACTCCGGTAACTAATCGTTCCTTACTGTTTTAAATTCAAACGGCCAAAAAAATATATATATATACAGTTGAAGTCAGAAGTTTACATACACCTTAGCCAAATACTTTTAAACTCAGTTTTTCACAATTCCTTACATTTAATCCTAGTAAAAATTCCCTGTCTTCGGTCAGTTAGGCTCACCACTTTATTTTAAGAACGTAAAATGTCAGAATAATAGTAGAGAGAATTATTTATTTCAGCTTTTATTTATTTCATCACATTCCCAGTGGGTCAGAAGTTTACATACACTCAACTAGTATTTACATTTACATTTTAGTCATTTAGCAGACGCTCTTATCCAGAACGACTTACAGTTGGTGAGTGCATACATTTTTTTTTTTATCTTTCATACTGGCCCCCCGTGGGAATCGAACCCACAACCCTGGCGTTGCAATCACCATGCTCTACCAACTGAGCTACATCCCTGCCGGCCATTCCCTCCCCTACCCTGGACGACGCTGGGCCAATTGTGCGCCGCCCCATGGGTCTCCCGGCCAGCTACGACAGAGCCTGGATTCGAACCAGGATCTCTAGCCTTAGACCACTGCGCCACTCGGGTAGCATTGCCTTCAAATTGTTTAACTTGGGTCAAACGTTTCGGGTAGCCTTCCACAAGCTTCCCACAATAAGTTGGGTGAATTTTGGCCCATTCCTCCTGACAGAGCTGGTGTAACCGAGTCAGGTTTGTTGGCCTCCTTGCTCGCACATGCTTTTTCAGTTCTGCCCACAAATCTTCTATAGGATTGAGGTCAGGGCTTTGTGATGACTACTCCAATACCTTCACTTTGTTGTCCTTAAGCCATTTTGCCACAACTTTGGAAGTATGTTTGGGGTCATTGTCCATTTGGAAGACCCATTTGCGACCAAGCTTTAACTTCCTGACTGATGTCTTGAGATGTTGCTTCAATATATCAACATACATTTCCTTCCTCATGATGCCATCTATTTTGTGAAGTGCACCAGTCCCTCCTGCAGCAAAGCACCCCCACAGCATGATGCTGCCACCCCCGTGCTTCACGGTTGGGATGGTGTTCTTCGGCTTGCAAGGTACCCCCTTTTCCCTCCAAACATAATGATGATCATTATGGCCAAACAGTTCTATTTTTGTTTCATCAGACCAGAGGACATTTCTCCAACAAGTACAATCTTTGTCCCCATGTGCAGTTCCAAACCGTAGTCTGGCTTTTTTATGGCGGTTTTGGAGCAGTGGCTTCTTCCTTGCTGAGCGGCCTTTCAGGTTATGTCGATATAGGACTCGTTTCACTGTGGATATAGAGACTTTTGTACCTGTTTCCTCCAGCATCTTCACAAGGTCCTTTGCTGCTGGGATTGATTTGCACTTTTCGCACCAAAGTACGTTCATCTCTAGGAGACAGAACGCGTCTCCTTCCTGAGCGGTATGACGGCTGCGTGGTCCCATGGTGTTTATACTTGCGTACTATTGTTTGTACACATGAACGTGGTACCTTCAGGCGTTTGGAAATTGCTCTCAATGATGAACCAGACTTGTGGAGGTCTACAATTATTTTTCTGAGGTCTTGGCTGATTTCTTTTGATTTTCCCATGATGTCAAGTAAAGAGGCACTGAGTTTGAAGGTAGGCCTTGAAATACATCCACAGGTACACCTCCAATTGACTCAAATGATGTCAATTAGCCTATCAGAAGCTTCCAAAGCCATGACATATTTTTCTGGAATTTTCCCAGCTGTTTAAAGGCACAGTCAACTTAGTGTATGTAAACTTCTGACCCACTGGAATTGTGATACAGTGAATTATAAGTGAAATAATCTGTCTGTAAACAATTGTTGGAAAAATTACTTGTGTCATGCACAAAGTAGATGTCCTAACCGACTTGCCAAAACGATAGTTTGTTCACCTGAAATTTGTGGAGTGGTTGAAAAACTATTTTTAATGACTCCAACCTAACTGTATGTAAACTTCCGACTTCAACTGTATTTTCTTAGCAAAGTGCAATTTCTCAAGCAAGAATTTTGCTAGGACTGTCTGGGAGTGGTCTGAGCGGAGAGTGTAAAACTATTAACAAATGTACTGCATGGTGATGTAACCATGGAAAGGCCAACGCTTTTCTAACAGCTCTTACACTAAAAGAGCATTATCATTTTCACAATATTATTGCAACCTCAGTGTGGAAATGTATAGAACACAATAAAATCACATTGACTGCACTGGGCCTTTAAGGAACAAAAGCAAATCAAACATTTGCTACACAAAAATGTTTTTAACAACGTTAAAGTAAAACAAATAATAACAATTTACTCCCTGAATTAGTAATTTAGTAGAATTTCAATTGCAATCTTGTCACCTTGAGTTCTGGCAGTGAAAGGACTTTCTCCATGGGCACTCGGGGGGTGGGGAGGTTTTTGTCCTCTTTGGAGAGGCATTCACTGAATCTCTTGTGTGCCCTAAAGAAAACATGCATCACACAACCTCCACTCTGCCTGTATGGATGTTGATTGCTCAGCAAGTCTCTTTCGCAATAGATGTACAATGACAAACCTTTCCAACCTAGTTCAAACAGTTACAGTAAATCCATCTTGCCTGTCAAACTTCCTTGTAAATTAGACTTTAGTACTTTGCATAAGTAAGGATTAAAGTTGAGTTGACAAGGAAGTTTGGCTCTGACAAGATAAAGCCTATATGTTTACTATACGATCAAAAAGGATATTGAAAACAATAACATCAGTGAATTGAAATAATGGGGAATAACAGTAATTACTTACAGCAGAATTTCTTGTTTTGTAAGAAATGTCAGCTCCTGGAGGGGAAGTGTTGGTACATTATTTTCAAATACACCACGCACATTCCAAATTGATATATAGTTATGCCTCAAATTCTTGCTTTTATCAGTTTTGTGTCACTTGCAATGCGCTCAACAAGTTGTCGTACTAACAACGTCATCAAAAGCTGAAATGCACTTGAGAGTTAATATAGGCAAAAATTCAAAAAACTTGGTTAGTTTTTAGATAACGCGTTATCTAGCTACGGTAAATACTTCGCTAAATTATCTATTTGTTAACCTAACCTAACTACCAGTACAATTACCAACAACTTGTTGTGTCACGTTACATTGGCTAGATAGCTATCTTATTTCACCTGATATTCTGAGAGCAGATCCTTCCCTAATTGACTTGCTGTTGTTCCCATGTTGTTGTTTTCTTTCTTCTGTTTGTTATATTTGCTAACTAACTTCAGAGAAAGATAACCTTCTGCTTCGATAACTTTCCAAAGCAGCTAGCAACTTCCCTTTCCTGAATCGAGGTAATATACCATAGTAACAAGATTTGCATAGAGCACGCCAACACACCACCAGACGGCGATCACGTGCCTCAATACAAACCGCTGATACAGGAAGGCGAGCAGGAGAACGAAGATGGATCCTATCCACATTGACTTCCGTTTTTTCCCTTAAATTATTTGTATAAAGCATGAATAAATACAGGTTATTGACACTTTTCTACTATTACGTGGATAACTTTTATTTAGAACATTTCCGAAATTCCGATACCCGGAAGTACTTTCTTAGTGTTGCTGCCGAGACGCCGCCATGTTTTTAATTGCTTCCTGATAGTTGTGTGGTACATAACGGGGTTAAAATACTTATACATTGGCGGTTATAAATCGATTTTTACATAAACTTGACTGGTATGTAATTTATATTCTACGCTGCTGATTCAGATAACGGTGCGTTAGCTACACGCCATTTAACTTGAGATAAGACTTGGCGTTCTCACTCCATGCCATACATCTCACTGTTGGAACGAGACACATCGTGCCACATAACGTCTGGTTATCTACCCGTGCTAATATTTCTTGCAGACCAATGGAGAACGCCAAATCGCCAACACGTTTCGTCTACTGTAACCGGGATTTTGCTGACCATGTTTGCTGGTCTGGATGTGGTGACCGAACGGCCTCGATGTCTAAATTTGACACCACAATTCAAGCCGGCTGGACTGACAGGATGGGCAGAGAGCTGTTCCGTTATCACCTGGGTGACTTGGAGACACGAATTTTACCTGGGCCGGCTCGATATGTGGCCCAACTGAATATTCAAAGAGGGATAGAGAGAAGACAGCCTCAGGAAATATTAAGCATCAAACAAAACTTTGACACCAAGCAGTTCAACTTCAACAAAATCAATCCAAAGGAAGTCCTTTTTGAGATGAGTAAACAAATTGAGCCTACCTTGCGTCACAAAGGTGGGGACCCCTGTAAAGAAAATGGACACCCATGTGATGAACTCTGTAGAATTATGGTGGTGGTCAATGTTAGCCCATTGGAATTTGGCCACTGTTTATTCGTTCCAGAGCCCACCCAGTGTTCTCCACAGGTCCTGACCCCTGCTGCCATCCAAATCGGAATTGAATCTGTGCTCCTGAGTTCTGACCCGGGCTTCCGGATGGGATTCAATAGTCTTGGTGCGTTTGCATCTGTCAATCATCTCCACCTCCATGGATACTACATGAACCAGGAGCTAAAATTAGAAACTGCTTCAACCCAACCCTTACTGCCGGAAAAGGGATTTTACCGTCTGACAGACTTCCCCATCGGCTTTATGTTCTACGCTGAAACGAATGACCTTGAGAAAGTTGTCCGTGCCATTAGTCTGGTCACAGACTCATTGGTGGAGGGGAACAAGGCACACAACCTGTTTTTCACCCGAGGCTGCCCACCTGGGGAGTCTGATGTGCGTGCCAGGCGAGGTGTGCGCATTGTCGTGTGGCCCAGGAGGTCCTGCTTTGGTGCCAAAGATGAATCTGCCTTCAATGTGGCTCTGTGTGAGCTGGCTGGACATTTACCATTCAAGAACAGACATGACTTTGAACACAGCACTGAAAAAGATGTGATGGCCATCATTCAGAGGTATCTGCTGCCTGACCAACAGTTTCTTCAGTTGGAACAGCAACTAACTGCACATTTACAGAAAGACGTTTAAGCCTGATTTACCTGGAAGTGAACAATTGTGCTTATTATATTTCATGAGCATTAAACAATAGCTCAACAAATCTCAACTGAATAAAACATACTTGAAATCGCAGTACCTTTATTATTGATTTTTTTTAGATGTATTACCATAAGCACTGGCGTAATGCAGTTTCTCAGATTTTAAAAATATATATACAACTGTCCTGCATAGGATACCTGAACCTGCATGACATGAACGGGCCTCACACTCTCTCCCAGCTTGAATAGAAAGTAGTTGTGCATAAAGCTAGTCTATTAATGCCAAGTAATACAGTCAGGTCACCCTCAAAAACTAAGGTTTCATTATGCATTGTGCTATCTATAGCTTATATACTGTCTTCAGCTGCGATGTAGGTGCTACTTATAAACTTTTTTATAAAAATTACACATCAAATAGCGCGACAATGAGGAACAAAGTAGTTGGCTTGAGGATAAATTCAGCCACTATTTATTGTTGAACTCAGCGGGTTTTGTCTGGCTAATAACCTACACAAATAGGCTGCAATATTCAAGGCAAATTAAGTTATGCCTAAATTGACTTAAATCCAATTTGAGAGACTCCATGGTCCTCCTTTTGTGTGCAAATGTTTTCACCACGGCCTGTAGGCTGTTTTCTATACTGAGTATTGTCAACCCAGACAGTCTTTCCTGAGACATTGTGCATATTATATGTCCATTGCGCTGCACATAATTTTAACTTAGTATTGAATGATGCATGCCATGATATACCAGAGATAAGGGACTGTTGATATTGCCACCACACAACTCAAACGCCTGTTCACCAGTATGAACGAAAATCGCAAACTGCTTTTTTTGTTCAAGCCCTCAAGAACTGTTGTCCGCTAAATATGATAATCTGTTTGCATCTGCCAATTTATTGGCTGTCCAGTATCCAGATGACCAGAGCTTCCTATATAGTTAATCTCTTTCCGTAATGTGTTGATGAGGCCGGCAATTAAGGATAATGAGAGGCTCAATTAAAGATGTTGCAGAACTGCTGTATTTGAAGCACTCCTCCCTTCTGGCCAGTTTCCCTGATGTTGCTACGGCAATCAAGCTGTTTTTACCATCCCTGTAACTGTCGCTTCTGCGGAGAGATCGTTTTCTAAACTAAAACTCATAAATAACTACATAAGAAGCATTAGGCTCTCGGTATGATATGAGCTTTAGGACACCCGAGTTTTTTGAGGGTTACTGTCAAAATGATTTATTCCATTTAAAAAAAATAGACATCAATGACAGGCGCATGGGCCCCCCTGCCTTGCGGGGGCTGCAGGGGTGTCTGGTATGCCAGTGAACCTAAGTAGCTTATTTCCTTTCCTCCCACCATATTAGAACACCTTCACAAACAATTTCAACATAGGTTGTCTCTCTCACGGGTTGCTATTTACTCCTCTCATATACTGTGACCAGCATTAGGACTAAACAGATCTAGGTGAGAAACCTGGGGAGGACCATCCTCAGGGAATTTCATAAATATTGTGAAACATTCAAAGTGATCCTTTTTAGATAAAACTACTAACTATATTCTCAGGTCACCAAATAATTGATTAAAACACACTGTTTTTCAATTAAGGTCTACAGTAGCCTCAGCAGCACTCTGTAGCGTAGCACCATGGTGTAGCTGGAGGACAGCTAGCTTCTATCCTCCTCTGGGTACATTGACTTCAAAACAAAACCTAGGAGGCTCATAGTTCTTACCCCCTTCCACAGACTTACACAGTAATTATGACAACTTCCGGAGGACGTCCTCTAACCTATCAGAGCTCTTGCAGCATGAACTGACACGTTGTCCACCCAATCAAAGGATCAGAGAATGAATCTAGTACTGAAAGCATAAGGTACAGCTAGCTAGCACTGCAGTGCATAAAATGTGGTGAGTAGTTGACTCAAAGAGAAAGACAATAGTTGAACAGTTTTGAACAAATTAATTAATTGAGGAGAGAGAGAGCTAGCTATATTTGGTAGTATATTTTTTACTTTCACTTTTACTTAGCTAGTGAATGCAGCTAACTAGTTTAGCCTACTCAAACACCTGGCTCAGAGATGGATGCTATGTTAGCTAGCTGGCTATGGCTATCCAACTGGAACTTTTCTAAGTCAAGGTAAGCTTTTGGTTTTATTAATTTATTGCCACCGGGGCCCGCCGGTGTAACTGCTAAACTGATTTCTGACTGTACTGCATGATAGTTTACAAATGCGTTAGTTCTAGTATGTTGACTATGACGTGACAACCATGTAGGCTGTGTGTAGTAGTTAGTGGTCTTGATATGAAGGTTTGGCTTGGAACGTTTTTCAGACAGCTGATGTCTGATGTCTATTTTGTGAGAAGGATGTCTCATGGTCTGACAAACACTGCTCTAGCTCTGCCACTTTTCACCGCAGATGCAGAAGTGCGACAAAGGCGGATGCGGTGGATTCAGATGCATCCAATGCAAATAAACAGATACACTACATGACCAAAAGTATGTGGACACATGCTCGTCGAACATCTTATTCCAAAATCATGGGCATTAATATGGAGTTGGTCCCCCCGTTGCTGCTATAACAGCCTCCACTCTTCTGGGAAGGCTTTCCACTAGATGTTGGAACATTGCTGTGGGGACTTGCTTCCATTCAGCCAGAACAGCATTGGTGAGGTTGGGCATTAATTTTGGGCGATTAGGCTTGGCTCGCAGTTGGCGTTCCAATTCATCCCAAAGGTGTTAGATGGGGTTGAGGTCAGGGCTCTGTGCAGGCCAGTCAAGTTCATCCACACCGATCTCGACAAACCATTTCGTTGTTGCTCCTAGACGTTTCCACTTCAAGTGTGCAAAGCTGTCATCAAGGCAAAGGGTGGCTATTTGAAGAATCTCAAATAAAATACATTTTGATTTGTTTAACACTTTTTTGGTTACTACAGTATGAAAAACGTATGCACTCACTAAGTCGCTCTGGATAAGAGCGTCTGCTAAATGACTAAAATGTAATGTAAATGTACATGATTCCATGTGTTATTTCATCGTTTTGATGACTTCACTATTATTCTACAATGTAAAAAATAGTAAAAATAAAGAAAACCCCTTGAATGAGTAGGTGTGTCCAAACTTTTGACTGGTAGTGTATGGTTTCTCCCCTGTATGAGGCCTCATGTGCACTCTTAGCCACCTACCCTTATTGACACAGGAGCTTTGTCTTTTTACTGTCCATGTTATATTTGATTTGCCTGGCTTAAAACCTGACGGAGGGACTTCACTTTCCATCCCATTGACACTCACTGTTTTCACTCTGAACTGCAGAACAGTCTGGATTACTGCAGCGAGATCCTCCTGATGAGCATGGAGAGTGAGCTGTTGGAGGTCTGGATGAAAGGACAATGTAAACGTTGTCATGAGTCGCCTAGGGTAGACTGCAATCACCATACACAGTGACAGTAGGTGAGCTTACACAGCACTAATATTGAAAGCGCAATGCTGATATGAGTCGTCCAATAAATACTGTACATGTTGTTACATACAATGTAGAGTTGTCGAACTATTCAAACTAACGAACCTGCTCTGTGTAGCTTGATCTCAGGTTTAATAACAGTGATTTCAAGCAGCCTTTGCAGTCGTTTTCCTCATTTGAACAAGAAACGTCTTCCTGGTACTCAGTTAGCGTTTTTTTCAACTGCCCCGAATATCTCCTCAACAGCAACTGTTAAACGCTGGTCGAAAAAAAACCTTAACAACTGTATTTTGGACATTTTTAGATCATGCAAGGTGTAGCTAGCAAGCTACCTTAGTGTGCTCTACCCGTGCCGGTGCTGTAATCAAAAGGTGCACTGAGCGTTCTCTTGATATTGCCGTAGCTAGGTATTTTCGCCACCTGCTGGCCTGGAGTACTAGAGCGCGGCAAGATCGGATATTCGACACCACTGAGGTATAAAAGAACACACCGGGAGATACACACACCACTGGTATATGAATTATACGCAGCATTTTGCTTACTTGATTCTCTTGAACACGACCAAAGCAACGCTTCGAACAATAGAACTAGGGTGAGTTCAGTTCGATTCAACGTGTGCTACGTTGCGTGACGGTTTGAGGTGCGTTTGCTCCCGTTTGGTGGGTGTGACCATTTGAAATCACAAAACTCGTGCAGCAGACAGCCCACCATACAATCTCTCTCTGGCCCCCATCATCACAATGGCATTCAACTGGTCGTTCAGTACAGTATCGTTTCCGTTTAATTAAACATTGAATACCGTTCTGTCGTACTGAACGCACCCCTGATTCCATGGCAACGGTGCACAGAACATCAGTTGCTAAGCAACAGTGTAGTTAAAGTTCTTCTTTGCTCGCTGCTACTGATGTTAAGTGACCTAGCTAACTATGAAGTTCACCCACACTTTTCTTGCAAGTCAAGACGTGTTTTTAATTCAAAGGTACGTTTGGCGTTTTGTCTAACGTTATTTGCTGTTAGGAATGTTCAATAATATGTGATAACTGAGAAGCTGTAACCAGTTACCACTCATTGTTGCTGGCCTAAAGTTGTGCTGCTAGCTAAGTAACGTTAGCTAATTTAGCAAGCAACACGTGAATACAAACTTTTGTGGGAATTCTCTTTTGCAGTTCCACCCAGGATGTGCCCAGCATTGAAGACAGACACCGAGATACTGGTCAGTACTGTAACTAGTTAGTTAGATGAGAAAAATGTTAACATGTTGAGTGGACCACTAACAAAAACATGACTAGAGCAAAAGCATCCCATAAAACATTTTCACATGTACATATGATTTATTTGATTGCTTGGTTAGCTAGCTAGTTCATCAATGATCTCTAGGAATTATTTATGTGAGAGCAGCATACATGAGGTGTTCTACAATATTTGCAGCCATAGGCAACATTATTTTATTACAAACTATTCTATGCCAACAAGACACAAACTTGATTGTTGTTATGATAGGGTAAGATTGTAATTGTAGCGTTACTAGTCAGGACCCGGTTTCCCGATAGCGATGGAATTTCGTGTTTTAAGGATGCATCTTTTCTACAAAGGCCGAAGATGTAACATGCGTTTCCCAAAACACCACGCAGAGAGGTTTTCTAAGTGCGTCGTTGGAGCATGATGTGTCGATCCGATTAGGATCGAAAGAAAAGGAGCGCTGCTCTCGGATCAGCTTTCTCCATTCAAATCTTTCCTTAACATTTTAATTATTTCACAAAACTGACAACGGATCAGCTCCTAGAGAGATTTTACTACATACGGCTGTAAATATTGAGGCGGTTTATTCTAATGCTTACACCCCAAAAATGCACTGAATCACCGATTTGGCACATCATTGCACAAGTTAGGCTACACATCATATATTGAGACAAATGTCAGACCGTAGCCTACAAGTACAAAATATAACTAAATTGATTGAATATGAAATGTACTTCAATATGATTCAAATAAACTTATAGCCAACTGTTTATTTTAATGGAGTCATCTCGGTTTTCATTTACGTTGCTTGTTTTGATCAATTGCAAAGACACTGGCAACTTTTTTTTTTTTGTCAACTTTGTTCTGAAGTTATCGGCGGTCATAGATATTCTATGTATAAAGCATCTAATGGCGCATTTAGCTGTTCTACGAGTGGTCTGAGGCAGGCGTTAGATTACTAGCGGTTTCAAGTGCAACGTTAATAACGATGGTTTTGGGAAACGGCTCAGAGATTTAACGATGCTCCAACAAAGGTTCTAACGATTAACTTAGCCTTAAGATACTTTTGGGAAACCGGCCCCAGATGTTTTACGGTTACTCACATATTTACAGTATTTTTACAAAATGATCACAGTAATTGCAGTAGTCTATCACCTAGCCTGCTAAATGGACGCTTTATCTGATTTATTCTAAGAGGACATCAGAGGATGCCTATGAGAGACTCATCCTGCACCACCTAAAGCACTATGGACTCTTTACAAGTAGGTTGGCACTTGGCAACCTGACACAATTACTGGAAACTCAAGAGGCTTGCCTTGCATCATTTGTTTACATAAATGTTACTTGGTGAGACCTGACCTATATCATTCCACTCTCTGGCAAATTACAATGCAATTTAATCCTGCAAATCAATCCATCCAAGGGCATCAATCTTACCCCAACAAACAAAATGTGATTGTGACCTTTTATACAGTAGTTTAGCATAGTACATGAGATTGTGCTACTGCTACTCTTGCCATATTAGCCAGTTATGTTTTAACATAACATGTTTACATACACATATAACATGTTTATGCATTCAACTGTCAATTCTCTTCCCTCAGGCAGAGAGAATTCTTTCCAAGGCAACCTCTTAAGACAAAGATGGAGGGATTTCCACCACCCCGGCTCCCTCCACCCAGGCACCCACTCCCCTGACAGCAATAACTCCAACATGGAGGATGAGGATGAGGAGCAGGAGCCTGGCAGGCCATGTAAGATGACAGCCACAATATGGACATGCTAAGAGGACAAATGGGTCAAAATAGCGAATAAAGCTATTTTACACTTGAATTATAGTTATTTACTCTTCATCTGGATAGTAGGGGTAAGGGTTTTTGTTAGCGGTGTATAGTTGCTTAATGGTTAAAATTAGATTTTTGGTTAAAGTGTTAAGCATGGCCCACGAGTTTGTGGCATGGGCAGATAGTGACGACTGATGAACAAGAGGGCTGGTATGCCTTGTTGTATTTCACAATAGAGCGTGATTTCCAGGCTTCTCCAATGCTGGGTCATGTTACTCTTGGATGTGATGCAGCAAGGTAATCCAGTTGATTAAAGCGATCCAGTTCACCTTTTTGAATGCTCCATGTAATACCTTGATTAAAGGATACAGAAGGTGGTGTCAGTTTAGTCATCTTTTAAAGCCCTGTCATCCCAAAAGAATGCCTCTGCTAGTTACGGTAAAGCCTCTTATTATTAGTGTCTGCTACCATCAACCGGCTTTGTCTTTCTCAACAGGATAGATCAAATATATACACACACACATATATATATACAGTGGAGAGAACAAGTATTTGATACACTGCCGATTTTGCAGGTTTTCCTACTTACAAAGCATGTAGAGGTCTGTAATTTTTATCATAGGTACACTTCAACTGTGAGAGACGGAATCTAAAACAAAAATCCAGAAAATCACATTGTATGATTTTTAAGTAATTAATTTGCATTTTATTGCATGACATAAGTATTTGATACATCAGAAGAGCAGAACTAAATTTTTGGTACAGAAACCTTTGTTTGCAATTACAGAGATCATACGTTTCCTGTAGGTCTTGACCAGGTTTGCACACACTGCAGCAGGGATTTTGGCCCACTCCTCCATACAGACCTTCTCCAGATCCTTCAGGTTTCGGGGCTGACGCTGGGCAATATGGACTTTCAGCTCCCTCCAAAGATGTTCTATTGGGTTCAGGTCTGGAGACTGGGTAGGCCACTCCAGGACCTTGAGATGCTTCTTACGGAGCCACTCCTTAGTTGCCCTGGCTGTGTGTTTCGGGTCGTTGTCATGCTGGAAGACCCAGCCACGACCCATCTTCAATGCTCTTACTGAGGGAAGGAGGTTGTTGGCCAAGATCTCGCGATACATGGCCTCATCCATCCTCCCCTCAATACGGTGCAGTCGTCCTGTCCCCTTTGCAGAAAAGCATCCCCAAAGAATGATGTTTCCACCTCCATGCTTCACGGTTGGGATGACTGCTTCTTCCCTAAATAGTTCTTGCATAGTTTGGAGCTGTGCTTTGGGTCATTGTCCTGTTGTAGGAGGAAATTGGCTCCAATCAAGCACCGTCCAGAGGGTATGGTATGGCGTTGAAAAAAATGGAGTGATAGCCTTCCTTCTTCAATATCCCTTTTACTCTGTACAAATCTCCCACTTTACCACCACCAAAGCACCCCCAGACCATCACATTACCTCCACCATGCTTGACAGATGGCATCAAGCACTCCGCATCTTTTCATTTATTTTGCCCATCTTAATCTTTTATTTTTATTGGACAGTCTGAGATATGGCTTTTTCTTTGCAACTCTGCCTAGAAGGTCAGCATCCTGGAGTCGCCTCTTCACTGTTGACGTTGAGACTGGTGTTTTGCGGATACTATTTAATGAAGCTGCCAGTTGAGGACCTGTGAGGCATCTGTTTCTCAAACTAGACACTTTAATGTATTTGTCCTCTTGCTCAGTTGTGCACCGGGGCCTCCCACTCCTCTTTCTATTCTGGTTAGAGCCAGTTTGTGCTGTTCTGTGAAGGGAGTAGTACACAGCTTTGTACGAGATCTTCAGTTTCTTGGCAATTTCTCGCATGGAATAGCCTTCATTTCTCAGAACAAGAATAGACTGCCGAGTTTCAGAAGAAAGTTATTTGTTTCTGGCCATTTGTTTTGAGCCTGTAATCGAACCCACAATTGCTGATGCTCCAGATACTCAACTAGTCTCAAGAAGGCCAGTTTTATTGCTTCTTTAAATCAGCACAACAGTTTTCAGCTGTGCTAACATAATTGCAAAAGGGTTTTCTAATGATCAATTAGCCTTTTAAAATGATAAACTTGGATTAGCAAACACAACGTGCCATTGGAACACAGGACTGATGGCTGCTGATAATGGGCCTCTGTACACCTATGTAGATATTCCATTAAAAATCAGCTGTTTTCAGCTACAATAGCCATTTACAATATTAACAATGTCTACACTGTATTTCTGATCAATTTGATGTTATTTTAATGGGCAAAAAAAATGCTTTTCTTTCGAAAACAAGGACATTTCTACGTGACCCCAAACTTTTGAACATTAGTGTAGATACAGTTGAAGTCGGAAGTTTACATACTCGTTTTTCAACCACTCCAAAAAGTTCTTGTTAACAAACTATAGTTTTGGCAAGTCGGTTAGGACATCTACTTTGTGCATGACACAAGTAATTTTTCCAACAATTGTTTACAGACAGATTATTTCACTTATAATTCACTGTATCACAATTCCAGTGGGTCAGAAGTTTACATACACTAAGTTGACTGTGCCTTTATAAACTGCTGGGAAAATTCCAGAAAATGATGTCATGGCTTTAGAAGCTTCTGATAGGCTAATTGACATCATTTGAGTCAATTGGAGGTGTACCTGTGGATTTAGTTCAAGGCCTACCTTCAGACTCAGTGCCTCTTTGCTTGACATCATGGGAAAATCAAAAGAAATCAGCCAAGACCTCAGAAAAAAAATGGTAGGCCTCCACAAGTCTGGTTCATCCTTGGGAGCAATTTCCAAACGCCTGAAGGTACCACGTTAATCTGTACAAACAATAGTACGCAAGTCTAAACACCATGGGATCACGCAGCCGTCATACCGCTCAGGAAGGAGACGCATTCTGTCTCCTAGAGATGAACGTACTTTGGTGCGAAAAGTGCAAATCAATCCCAGAACAACAGCCTTGTGAAGATACTGGAGGAAACGGGTACAAAAGTATCTATATTCACAGTAAAACAAGTCCTATATCGACATAACCTGAAAGGCCGCTCAGCAAGGAAGAAGCCACTGCTCCAAAACCGCCATAAAAAAGCCAGACTACGGTTTGCAACTGCACATGAGGACAAAGATCATACTTTTTGGAGAAATGTCCTCTTGTCTGATAAAACAAAAATAGAACTGTTTGGCCATAATGACTATAGTTATGTTTGGAGGAAAAAGGGGGTTCTTGCAAGTCGAAGACCACCATCCCAACCGTGAAGCATAGGGGTGGCAGCATCATGCTGTGGGGGTGCTTTGCTGCAGGAGGGACTGGTGCACTTAACAAAATAGATGGCATCTTGAGGAAGGAAAATGATGTGGATATATTGAAGCAACATCTCAAGACATCAGTCAGGAAGTTAAAGCTTGGTCGCAAACGGTCTTCCAAATGGACAATGACCCCAAGCATACTTCCAAAGTTGTGGCAAAATGGCTTAAGGACAACAAAGTCAAGGTATTGTAGTGGCCATCACAAAGCTCTGACCTCAATCCTATAGAACATTTGTGGGCAGAACTGAAAAAGCGTGTGCGAGCAAGGAGGCCTACAAACCTGACTCAGTTACACCAGCTCTGTCAGGAGGAATGGGCCAAAATTCACCCAACTTATTGTGGGAAGCTTGTGGAAGGCTACCCGAAACGTTTGACCCAAGTTAAACAATTTAAAGGCAATGCTACCAAATACTAATTTAGTGTATGTAAACTTCTGACCCACTGGGAATGGGATGAAATAAATAAAAGCTGAAATAAATCAGTCTCTCTACTATTATTCTGACATTTCACATTCTTAAAATAAAGTGGTGATCCTAACTGACCTAAGACAGGGACTTTGTACTAGGATTAAATGTCAGGAATTGTGAAAAACAGAGTTTAAATGTATTTGGCTAAGGTGTATGTAAACTTCCGACTTCAACTGTATGTATATATTAACACTACCGTCAAAAGTTTTAGAACACCTACTCATTCAAGGGTTTTTCTTCATTTTTACTATTTTCTACATTGTAGAATAATATTGAAGACATCAAAACTATGAAATAACACATATGGAATCATGTAGTAACCAAAAAAGTGTTAAACAAATCAAAATGTATTTTATATTTAAGATTCTTCAAATAGCCACCCTTTGCCTTGATGGCAGCTTTGCACACTCTTGGCATTCTCTCAACCAGCTTCACCTGGAATGCTTTTCCAATAGTCTTGAAGGAGTTCCCACATATGCTGAGCACTTGTTGGCTGCTTTTCCTTCACTCCACGGTCCAACTCATCCCAAACCATCTCAATTTGGTTGAGGTCGGGGAATTGTGGAGGCCAGGTCATCTGATGCAGCATTCCATCACTCTCCTTCTTGGTAAAATAGCCCTTACACAGCCTGGAGGTGTGTTGGGTCATTGTCCTGTTGAAAAACAAATGATAGTCCCACTGAGCCCAAACCAGATGGGATGGCGTATTGCTGTAGAATGCTGTGGTAGCCATGCTGGTTAAGTGTGCCTTTAATTCTAAATAAATCACAGACAGTGTCACCAGCAAAGCACCCCCACACCATAACACCTCCTCCATGCTTTAAGGTGGGAAATACACATGCAGAGATCATCCGTTCACCCACACCACATCTCACAAAGACACGCGAAGGAACCAAAAATCTCAAATTTGGACTCCAGACCAAAGGACACATTTCCACCGGTCTAATGTCCATTGCTCGTGTTTCTTGGCCCAAGCAAGTCTCTTCTTATTATTGGTGTCCTTTAGTAGTGGTTTCTTTGCAGCAATTCGATCATGAAGACCTGATTCATGCAGTCTCCTCTGAACAGTTGATGTTGAGATGTGTCTGTTACTTGAACTCTGTGAAGCATTTCTATGGGCTGCAATTTCTGAGGCTGGTAACTCTAATGAACTTATCCTCTGCAGCAGATGTAACTCTGGGTCTTCCTTTCCTGTGGCGGTCCTCATGATAGCCAGATTCATCAAAGCGCTTGATGGTTTTGCGACTGCACTTGAAGAAACTTTCAAAGTTCTTGAAATTGTCCAGATTGACTGACCTTCATGTCTTAAAGTAATGATGGACTGTCGTTTCTCTTTGCTTATTTGAGCTGTTCTTACCATAATATGGACTTGGTCCAAATAGGGCTATCTTCTGTATACCACCCCTACTTTGTCATAACACAACTGATTGCCTCAAACGCATTAAGAAGGAAAGAAATACCACAAATTAACCTTTAACAAGGCACACCTGTCAATTGAAATGCATTCCAGGTGATTACCTCATGAAGCTGGTTGAGAGAATGGGAAGAGTGTGCAAAGCTGTCATCAAGGCAAAGGGTGGCTATTTGAAGAATCTCAAAAATAAAATATATTTTGATTTTTTTAACACTTTTTGGGGTACTACATGATTTCATATGTGTTTTTTCATAGTTTTGATGTCTCCACTATTATTCTACAATGTAGAAAATAGTCAAAATAAAGACAAACCCTGGAATGAGTAGGCGTGTCCAAACCTTTGACTGGTACTGTAAATATACACACGGTGGTAGTAGGTACCAGGAGCACTGGTTTGAGTGTGTCAATAACTGCAACACTTCTGGGTTGACTTACACTACTGTTGCATATATGTTTTTCCTGTACATAGAATTTCATGACAAAACTATACTTATCACCTTTTTCGTGATGTAGTAAACCTGTGATGCAGTGATGTTTTATATCTATCCCCCAGTCACCTTGCACCTGGGACAGGCCCTCAGGACCAGGCAGCTGGTGATAGATTTTGATGGGGAGCGTCCCATCCCCCGGCTTAGGGAGCCCCTGGACCTGTTTGCCATCCCCTCTCCCTCCACCCCCTTGCAGGGGGTCCGCTGGCCCATTGAGCGTGAGGTCATCAAGGAAGCCATACACCACATAGGTACATACCACTGAACTGTATATGCTGGAACAAACACTCAGTGTTGTTTTGACCTCTACAGTGTATAGAACAGTTCAGAGCCATATATTACAGAGTTCTGTTTCTCAATGGGCTCCACATTTTCAACAGTATAGTGTTCATCCAAATTGGAATGTTATTGTTACTGAAAGATATTGCTGTGTTCTAGAGTGGGAACCTCCAGACCCAGAGCCGTTCTACCAGCCCACGGGCCATGAGAGGGCCCCCATGCCTGTCGGGGAGGAAAAGGGGAACGTGGTTTACTGCATTGACCCAGGTAACCCTAACTCTATGTCAGTAAGGTATATAGTGCTGCCCTTTGTAGACTTTCATTTTCTAACAGTGTTACCTCTCTCACCTGTCCTTCTAGCTCCTGTTCTTATTCTGTCCCCTGTTTAGGCACAAAGACCTCCTACTTCACCTGCTCTCGCGTGGGAGGAAGCAGGGGACCCATCAAGAGCTCCACCTCCTGTGCCACGCATCAGGACCAGTCCACCCTGGCCTTTGAGTCACGCTTCGAGAGCGGCAACCTGCAGAAGGCAGTTCAAGTGTGAGTCTACGGAGCCTGTATAACTGTTTAACTATAACTATTTACACTTTACAAATTGTTGCTAAGTTGCAGGGAGGGTAACTGTGTGTAGGCAAGAATCTTTCCTTCTCACTCTCTTTCTATCCCCCTCCCCCTTACACAGCGGTGTCCATGACTATGAGCTCACCCTCCGCACTGACATGTACACCACCAAGCACACGCAGTGGTTCTACTTCCGGGTCAGAAACATGAAGGCAGGGGTCACCTATCGCTTCACCATAGTCAACTTGATGAAGGCTAGCAGTCTGTACTGCCTGGGCATGAGGCCTCTGCTCTACTCTGAAAGAGCCGCCTGGGAGAAGGGAGAGGGCTGGCGCCGAACTGGCTCCAACATCAGATACTACCACAACCAGCACCACCAGGCTGAGCAGGACAACAACACCACCACCAACACAAAGTCCCTCCACTCCCTTACCTGGACCTGCCAGTTCCCCTACAACTCAGACACCTGCTATTTGTCACACTGCTACCCCTACACCTACACCCACCTGCAGCGCTACCTCAGCCGCCTCACCTCCAACTCGGCCACCGGCGCCTACTGCAAGCTGCGGGTGCTGTGCCGCAGCCTGGCTGGCAACGCTGTTCACGTGCTGACAGTGACGTCACCGGGAGGGGGGTGGATGGATAGGAGTGCCAAGCGGGCGGTGGTGGTGACAGCCAGGGTGCACCCCGGGGAGACGAACAGCTCCTGGATAATGCAGGGCTTCCTTGACTTCCTGCTGGGAGAGTCAGACGACGCCAGGCTTCTGAGGGAGACCTTTGTGTTTAAGGTCACTGACGCCTTTTTATCTTTGTAAATATCCATGTATTTCAGTTATGTATTTGACTGCCATGTGGGATAAATTAAGTTTTCCCTTCAGAATTAGAAACACCCCATAAAGACACCCATGATGTTGATTGTTGTGTTTCTCCCTTGCGGACTTGCAGGTGGTGCCCATGCTGAACCCAGACGGTGTGGTTGTGGGGAACTACCGCTGCTCTCTGTCAGGCAGGGACCTGAACAGGAACTACAAGACCCTGCTGAGGGACTCCTTCCCCTGTGTCTGGCACACCAGGAACATGGTCAAGAGGTGAGAGGCGGGAAGGGGGAGGATACTCAAACAGATGTGACACAGTCATACCTTTCTAACCTATGGAGAGGTTTGTAAGTTCACTCTGCCTTTTCTGACCTTATTGCCATGGTTTTCCCTCTGTCCTTGTTGTTGTCATGGCACCCAAGACTGATGGCTGAGAGGGATGTGGTGCTGTATTGTGATTTCCACGGTCACAGTCGTAAGAACAACGTCTTCATGTACGGCTGTACCAACAGCGATGACGCCACACAACGGCTCCATGAGAGAGTCTTCCCTCTCATGATGAGCAAGAACGCCAATGACAAGGTTAGAATCCAATTGAAATAACGTTTTTTTTTTGTTTTTTTTTACTGGAGACCTGGCCAAGAAGGTATAAAACCACAGTACAATCATACATTTATGACTGTTATAAATCACAGCCAGGGAGTAAAGCACGTTTTTTGTGCCCTCTTCCTAAAGTTCTCGTTCAGGAGCTGTAAGTTCAGGGTTCAGAAGAGTAAAGAGGGAACAGGACGCATCGTCATGTGGAGGCTAGGCATCAGGAACAGCTACACCATGGAGTCCACCTTCGGAGGCTCCACTCTGGGTGAGCATGCACAGGGTGTAGCGTGTCTGTATATGTGTGTGCATGCTATAGAGCTTCATTTCACAGAGCCTTTCTGTGTTATAGGGAACAGGAAGGGGACCCATTTCACCACGACTGACCTGAAGTCTCTGGGGTACTACTTATGTGACACACTGCTGGACTACTGTGATCCTGACCCAACCAAGGTGAGTGGAGTCAACCTCTCACTACCACAGTGACCAAGGTTGCGTCTCAGCTTGTCATGTTGATGAGCCCTAATATGTGTGTGTGTGTGTGTTAGACCAGTCACTGCCTAGCTGAGTTGCGGGCGATGTTAAGGCAGGAGGTCAGAGAGAGACTGGGCCGGGAGGTCGACTCTGATGGATCTCTCAGCGTCTCCGTTTCTGACATCGAGTCCAGGTAAGGGAGGTTTTAGAGCATCACACACACACACACACACGCACACCTAAATGTCCTTTTTGTGTCTCCTCCATAGTACCAGTGGCTCAAACAGCACAGAGTCTGATGGCCTGCCTGTCCATCTACTGAACCGAACTGATGAGGTGCAATATGAACCTTAAACTTCATATGACCTCAGTTATGTTTGCGTACAATAGCTTTAACTTAGTCTAATGCCAACTTATTTTCTAGCAGAGCCAAGCGAAGAAGAAGCACCTGAGGAGTGGTAAGGAGAGGAACAGACTGAGACAGGAGAGAGTGAGGAACGTCAACCCAAAGGTCCTCCACAGGAACATCAAGAACATAGTGAGACACAGAACACACACAACACCTTAGTGCAGCTCATCCACCAGATACAATGAAACATACAGTGGTCCCTAATACATAAAAGGCTGGGAGAGACATACAGATGATCTAGCCAGCGAGAGTTCCCCATAATTGATAAAGAGTGATTGGGCGAGTTTGTTTTGCATTGTCTGTTGCCCCGGAAGGGTGGATATTTAACTTTAGGAACAAAACAAACTCGCCAAATTACATTCTTACTCCTGTCTGTTCTCTGCAGGACCCTGTGCTACCCACTGAGGACATAATGAAGGTGAGGATCCAGGAAAAAACGGTGGCCGTGGTCAGAGAAAAGAAGAAGAGAGAGAAGGTATGGATAAGAGAAAGAGAAGCTCACGCTCTTCCTCATTTGCTTAGACAGATTGTAGCTTGTGCATTACCCCAGTATCTCATTTCTGAAGTCATGAGCTTCTACTCCTGATGTACCGGTAGGTGCCATTTGTGGTGACAGTGAGCCGTCAGACAGGACGCTCCTGGATCCCCCATCCCACCACTCGCATCGGGGTCATAGGCCATGTGACCCTCTGGCCTATGAAGGGTGAATGGCTGCCATTCACCCTTCAAGCCCTACTGCATGTTGATAGTTTTGCATTGTCATTAAAGTACTATTACAGGTACAATTTTCTCAAGGTATTTCACAACAACCTGGGCCTAAACCCCCCCAAACCTCTTCTCAGTAGGTCGATGCACTCTGAGCATCCCCACCCCATCAAACTTGACAAAAGGCATGAACGAGCAATGACTACTGTTTTGTCCCAGTCTGATGCTCAGCATTAACTGTGTTCCAGAATGAATACCTGGAGGCTGTGAGGGCTGCATACCTGCATTCTCACCCTACTCAGCCACCTGTCACAGGTACATGGATAGACTCTTTTCATTAGGAATGGATTTAGTTTTCTGACCATGTGACTTCACCAGAAAAACCTTTTTTTTTCTTTCCCAGTTTGCATGCTGAATGTGCATTTATTGTCATGAATCTTTCCCTGGAGACAGCTCTGCAGAGTGGTCACTAGCTGGCACAGCCACAAAGTAATAAAATATGATCTTAACCCTAACCACACTGCTAACCCTAATGCCTAACACTAACATTAAATTAATTAATACATTTTTACTTTGCAACTGGCCCATATAGCGGAAATCGCTCGGTTCTGCCTCCAGGACAAGATTCATTATAATAAACGTCAACCTGCGCTGAATGTGGCCATGATGTTTCCCTTCCTCAGAGGAGCGGCGGCAGTATTGGAGTCCCCAGCTGCAGTTTGGCACCTCCCAGGCCCCGCGGCCAGGCCCTCAGCGTCGCCCCTTATCTGTTACAGCCATACAGCAACGCAGCTTCTCCTTGCCTGTGCCCACTGCGAAGATCAGGGTTCACACCACCCCCATTCATCAGCAGCCCATGCCCTTCAGCCCCGATCACAGAAGCCACGCTGGGATGAGAGGTGGGTT
Source organism: Coregonus clupeaformis (assembly GCF_020615455.1). NCBI lineage: Eukaryota > Metazoa > Chordata > Actinopteri > Salmoniformes > Salmonidae > Coregonus > Coregonus clupeaformis. The sequence goes on from NC_059202.1 coordinate 44,909,062, forward strand.
GGAGTGCAGAAATAGAGTGTGTACAATGGGTGGTACAATATGATGACGCCGGAGGGGATGGCTGCCGTTTTACAGACTCCTAACCAACTGTGCTATTTTGTTTTGACCCGTTTGCAACCAAGCTTTAACTTCCTGACTGATGTCTTGAGATGTTGCTTCAATATATCCACATCATTTTCCTTCCTCATGATGCCATCTATTTTGTGAAGTGCACCAGTCCCTCCTGCAGCAAAGCACCCCCACAGCATGATGCTGCCACCCCCGTCCTTCACGGTTGGGATGGTGTTCTTCGACTTGCAAGCCTACCCCTTTTTCCTACAAACATAACAATGGTCATTATGGCCAAACAGTTCTATTTTTGTTTCATCAGACCAGAGGACATTTCTCCAAAAAGTATGATCTTTGTCCTCATGTGCAGTTGCAAACCGTAGTCTGGCTTTTTTATGGCGGTTTTGGAGCAGTGGCTTCTTCCTTGCTGAGCGGCCTTTCAGGTTATGTCGATATAGGACTCGTTTTACTGTGGATATAGATACTTTTGTACCTGTTTCCTCCAGCATCTTCACAAGGTCCTTTGCTGTTGTTCTGGGATAGATTTGCACTTTTCGCACCAAAGTATGTTCTTCTCTAGGAGACAGAACGTGTCTCCTTCCTGAGCGGTATGACGGCTGCGTGGTCCCATGGTGTTTAAACTTGCATACTATTGTTTGTACAGATGAACGTGGTTCCTTCAGGCGTTTGGAAATTGCTCCCAAGGATGAACCAGACTTGTGGAGGTCTACAATTTTTCTTCTGAGGTCTTGGCTGATTTCTTTTGATTTTCCTATGATGTCAAGCAAAGAGGCACTGAGTTTGAAGGTAGGCCTTGAAATACATCCACAGGTACACCTCCAATTGACTCAAATGATGTCAATTAGCCTATCAGAAGCTTCTAAAGCCATGACATCATTTTCTGGAATTTTCCAAGCTGTTTAAAGGCACAGTCAACAGTGTATGTAAACTTTTAACCCACTGGAATTGTGATACAGTGAATTATAAGTGAAATAATCTGTCTGTAAACAATTGTTGGAAAAATGTATTGTGTCATGCACAAAGTAGATGTCCTAACCGACTTGCCAAAACTATAATTTGTTAACAAGAAATATGTGGAGTGGTTGAAAAACTAGTTCTAATGACTCCAACCTACAGTGAGGGAAAAAGGTATTTGATCCCCTGCTGATTTTGTAAGTTTGCCCAATGACAAAGACATGATCAGTCTATAATTGTAATGGTAGGTTTATTTGAACAGTGAGAGACAGAATAACAACAAAAAAATCCAGAAAAACGTATGTCAAAAATGTTATAAATTGATTTGCATTTTAATGAGGGAAAAGTGTATTTGACCCCTCTGCAAAACATGACTTAGTACTTGGTGGCAAAACCCTTGTTGGCAATCACAGAGGTCAGACGTTTCTTGTAGTTGGCCACCAGGTTTGCACACATCTCAGGAGGGATTTTGTTCCACTCCTCTTTGCAGATCTTCTCCAAGTCATTAAGATTTCGAGGCTGACGTTTGGCAACTCGAACCTTCAGCTCCCTCCACAGATTTTCTATGGGATTAAGGTCTGGAGACTGGCTAGGCTACTTCAGGACCTTAATGTGCTTCTTCTTGAGCCACTCCTTTGTTGCCTTGGCCATGTGTTTTGGGTCATTGTCATGCTGGAATACCCATCCATGACCCATTTTCAATGCCCTGGCTGAGGGAAGGAGGTTCTCACCCAAGATTTGACGGTATATGGCCCCGTCCATCGTCCCTTTGATGCGGTGAAGTTGTCCTGTCCCCTTAGCAGAAAAACACCCCCAAAGCATAATGTTTCCACCTCCATGTTTGACGGTGGGGATGGTGTTCTTGGGGTCATAGGTAGCCTTCCTCCTCCTCCAAACACGGCAAGTTGAGTTGATGCCAAAGAGCTCGATTTTGGTCTCATCTGACCACAACACTTTCACCCAGTTCTCCTCTGAATCATTCAGATGTTCTTTGGTAAACTTCAGATGGCCCTGTATATGTGCTTTCTTGAGCAGGGGGACCTTGCGGGCGCTGCAGGATTTCAGTCCTTCATGGTGTAGTGTGTTACCAATTGTTTTCTTAGTGACTATGGTCCCAGCTGCCTTGAGATCATTGACAAGATCCTCCCGTGTAGTTCTGGGCTGATTCCTCACCGTTCTCATGATCATTGCAACTCCACGAGGTGAGATCTTGCATGGAGCCCCAGGCCGAGGGAGATTGACAGTTCTTTTGTGTTTCTTCCATTTGCGAATAATCGCACCAACTGTTGTCACCTTCTCACCAAGCTGCTTGGCGATGGTCTTGTAGCCCATTCCAGCCTTGTGTAGGTCTACAATCTTGTCTCTGACATCCTTGGAGAGCTCTTTGGTCTTGGCCATGGTGGAGAGTTTGGAATCTGATTGATTGATTGCTTCTGTGGACAGGTGTCTTTTATACAGGTAACATAGGCGTACAGAGGCCCATTATCAGCAACCATCAGTCCTGTGTTCCAATGGCACGTTGTTTTTGCTAATCCAAGTTTATCATTTTAAAAGGCAAATTGATCATTAGAAAACCCTTTTGCAATTATGTTAGCACAGCTGAAAACTGTTGTGCTGATTAAAGAAGCAATAAAACTGGCCTTCTTGAGACTAGTTGAGTATCTGGAGCATCAGCAATTGTGGGTTCGATTACAGGCTCAAAATGGCCAGAAACAAATAACTTTCTTCTGAAACTCGTCAGTCTATTCATGGTCTGATAAATGAAGGCTATTCCATGCCATTTTGAGCCTGTAATCGAACCCACAATTGCTGATGCTCCATATAATCAACTAGTCTAAAAAAGGCCAGTTTTATTGCTTCTTTAATCAGCACAACAGTTTTCAGCTGTGCTAACATAATTGCAAAAGGGTTTTCTAATGATCAATTAGCCTTTTAAAATGATAAACTTGGATTAGCAAACACAATGTGCCATTGGAACACAGGACTGATGGTTGCTGATAATGGGCCTCTGTACGCCTATGTAGATATTCCATTAGAAATCAGCCGTTTTCAGCTACAATAGCCATTTACAATATTAACAATATCTACACTGTATTTCTGATCAATTTGATGTTATTTTAATGGACAACAAAATTGCTTTTCTTTCAAAAACAAGGACATTTCTAAGTGACCCCAAACTTTTGAACGGTAGTGTATGTGGGAACTCCTTCAAGACTGTTGGAAAAGCATTCCGGGTGAAGCTGGTTGAGAGAATTCCAAGAGTGTGCAACCCTGTCATCAAGGCAAAGGGTGGCTATTTGAAGAATCTCAAATATATTTGTTTAACACTTTTTTGGTTACTACATGATTCCATTTTTGTTATTTCATAGTTTTGATGTCTTCACTATTATTCTACAATGTAAAATTAAGAAAATCCCTTGAATGAGTAGGTGTGTCCAAACTTTTGACTGGTACTGTATGTGAGAATGCTGTTCATTGACTACAGCTCAGCGTTCAACACCATAGTGCCCACAAAGCTCATCACTAAGCTAAAGACCCTTAGTCCCCTCCTGTACTCCCTGTTCACCCATGACTGCATGGCCAAGCACGACTCCAACACCATCATTAAGTTTGTTGACGACACAACTGTGGTAGGCCTGATCACAGACAACGATGAGACAGCCTATAGGGAGGAGGTCAGAGACCTGGCAGTGTGGTGCCAGGACAACAACCTCTCCCTCAACGTGAGCAAGACAAAGGAGTTGATCATGGACTATAGGAAAAGGAGAGCCGAACAGGCCCCCATTAACATCGACGGGGCTGTAGTGGAGTGGGGTCGAGAGTTTCAAGTTCCTTCGTGTCCACATCACCAACAAACTATCATGGTCCAAACACACCAAGACAGTTGTGAAGAGGGCACGACAACACCTTTTTCCCCTCAGGAGACTGAAAAGATTTGGCATGGGTCCCCAGATCCTCAAATAGTTATACAGCTGCACCATTGAGATCATCCTGACCGGTTGCATCACCGCCTGATATGGCAACTGCTCGCCCCCTATCTATGCATAGTCCCTTTACAAATTACCTCGACTAACCTGTACCCCCGCACATTGACTCGTTACCGGTACCCCCTGTATATGGCCTCGTTATTTTCGTGTTAGTTTTTGATTTTATTTGTTTTACTTTAGTTTATTTAGTAAATATTTTCTTAACTCTTATTTCTTGAACTGCATTGTTGGTTAAGGGCTTGTAAGTAAGCATTTCACGGTAAGGTCTACACCTGTCTACACCTGTGACGTGACAAATACAATTTGATTTTAGAGAACACACACCCAATATGAAGTTAGGTGTTCACTAACAGAAAAGTAGTATGAACTAGAATTAAAGTAGTAGGACAAAGAACTGCAATCAGGAGTGAAGTCAGTGGCATTCTTTTCCACCCCACACTTTAACAGATCAAACATTCCAAATATTGCTATTGCAGAGATGTTCGATCATTATTAATGCACTTATCACTCTTGTCTTTCAGAGAGGATGCCTGCTTTATACACCTCAGCAACCCATAGCCATAGGTAACTACAGCAAAACATAGCGGTAAAATATGCTCTTTATTGAAAGTTGACTGCATTTATGACAAAACATACAGGACTGGGACCGTACATCCTCTGCATAAAGATGTCAATGTTAGATTGATAGTCCGTCACACAAATGTGTTTTGTGTGGGAAATGTGTCAGGTCTCCCCCAGGCCTGGAGCCCTGCCGCTCCTCCAACTTCTACCCAGCCAAGTCCCACCACCAGTGGCCACGCCCAGAGAAACAAGGCAACGCAGCCCGGGTCTCCATAGGCTACTACATGCCAGAGGCTCCAACCTCTAACACAGACGCCCTGGAGCCCCTACGGAGGAGCCCAGAAAGAGACTGCACAGCAGGTGTATCAGTATCAAATGCTGTGCCTGTGGGTGAGCAGGACCAGAGGGGACCTCAAGCAGCCTTTGAGAAGCCACTGAGTAAGCCTGGGACAGACGGTAACTCCTTCCTGCCAGACCTGAGGCACATAGACTTCAGAGGGAAAAGGTTACTGTCCTCTCCACGACAGGCATTTTGACTTTCTAGTGCGTCTAGTTATAGTGCTGTACATAGTATACTGTATATTGGTATACACAATATAATACAGTGCATATACAACAGATGTTTATTTATGTTTCTTTCATTCTACATGTGACAATAACTCTCTCTCTCTCTCTGAGGTCCTGCTCCAGTTATAACCCCTCTTCCCTCCCTCTTTCCTCTGTAGCCATGGCCGTCTATGGGGGGACCAGGCAGGGGCTGGAGTACAGAGGCAGGGCCCCTCAAAGAGAGAGCCGCTGAGGGGGGAAGGTAGGCGTGTGTGTGGAGGAGATGCAGCAGCAGGAAGTGTGAACAGCAACCACAGGTACTGAGAGGGTATGCCACCCCTTGGGTTATACCAGTTTTACATTGTTCTTTATCTTACCAGCTAGTACGTCTAAAAACTACATTCAAGTTCAAGTGTCACATGCACAAGTACAGTGAAATGCTGAACTTGCATGCTCTCAGTGGAATGCTGAACTTGCATTCAGAGCTCATTTTGGAATCTCTGAATGGTACTATTCTTCTCAGGTTGGCCCAACAGACATTGCAAGAGGAGGATAAACAGGAAATGGGCGTTTTACCCCAGATGTCCTCGACCACCCACACCAAGATAGATCATCCGCCCCCACAGCTAGACAGTCAACGCAGGCTCCAGAAACTCAGCCGGGCCAAGACCTCCAGGTTCCATTCCAGTGGGAGAGGGGCGGAGGCAGGGACAGGGATGGATCTGGAGGAGAGGATGGTCGCCAGACCGTCAGGGTCTGCCCCTCCTCGCAGTACAGCACATTTGAGCTGAGAACCAGGCAGGGACACACATTGGCAAATGTACCAGACAGACTGCTGATATGAACCCCTGGAGATGGACGGAGACTAGAGGGAGTTTCTGCTCTATTTTGACCATAAGCACATTGCCTTTCAGGTAGATATTGAAAATTACAGTGGGGAAAAAAAGTATTTAGTCAGCCACCAATCGTGCATGTTCTCCCACTTAAAAAGATGAGAGAGGCCTGTAATTTTCATCATAGGTACACGTCAACTATGACAGACAAAATGAGGAAAAAAAATCCAGAAAATCACATTGTAGGATTTTTTTTGAATTTATTTGCAAATTATGGTGGAAAATAAGTATTTGGTCAATAACAAAAGTTTCTCAATACTTTGTTATATACCCTTTGTTGGCAATGACACAGGTCAAACGTTTTCTGTAAGTCTTCACAAGGTTTTCACACACTGTTGCTGGTATTTTGGCCCATTCCTCCATGCAGATCTCCTCTAGAGTAGTGATGTTTTGGGGCTGTCGCTGGGCAACACGGACTTTCAACTCCCTCCAAAGATTTTCTATGGGGTTGAGATCTGGAGACTAGCTAGGCCACTCCAGGACCTTGAAATGCTTCTTACGAAGCCACTCCTTCGTTGCCCAGGCGGTGTGTTTGGGATCATTGTCATGCTGAAAGACCCTGCCACGTTTCATCTTCAATGCCCTTGCTGATGGAAGGAGATTTTCACTCAAAATCTCACGATACATGGCCCCATTCATTCTTTCCTTTACACGGATCAGTCGTCCTGGTCCCTTTGCAGAAAAACAGCCCCAAAGCATGATGTTTCCACCCCCATGCTTCACAGTAGGTATGGTGTTCTTTGGATGCAACTCAGCATTCTTTGTCCTCCAAACACGATGAGTTGAGTTTTTACCAAAAAGTTATATTTTGGTTTCATCTGACCATATGACATTCTCCCAATCCTCTTCTGGATCATCCAAATGCACTCTAGCAAACTTCAGACGGGCCTGGACATGTACTGGCTTAAGCAGGGGGAAATGTCTTGCACTGCAGGATTTGAGTCCCTAGCGGCGTAGTGTGTTACTGATTGTAGGCTTTGTTACTTTGGTCCCAGCTCTCTGCAGGTCATTCACTAGGTCCCCCCGTGTGGTTCTGGGATATTTGCTCACCGTTCTTGTGATCATTTTGACCCCACGGGGTGAGATCTTGCGTGGAGCCCCAGATCGAGGGAGATTATCAGTGGTCTTGTATGTCTTCCATTTCCTAATAATTGCTCCCACAGTTGATTTCTTCAAACCAAGCTGCTTACCTATTGCAGATTCAGTCTTCCCAGCCTGGTGCAGGTCTACAATTTTGTTTCTGGTGCCCTTTGACAGCTCTTTGGTCTTGGCCATAGTGGAGTTTGGAGTGTGACTGTTTGAGGTTGTGGACAGGTGTCTTTTATACTGATAACAAGCTCAAACAGGTGCCATTAATACCGGTAACGAGTGGAGGACAGAGGAGCCTCTTAAAGAAGAAGTTACAGGTCTGTGAGAGCCAGAAATCTTGCTTGTTTGTAGGTGACCAAATACTTATTTTCCACCATAATTTGCAAATAAATTCATTAAAAATCCTACAATGTGATTTTCTGGATTTTTTTTTCTCAATTTGTCTCTCATAGTTGACGTGTACCTATGATGAAAATTACAGGCCTCTCTCATCTTTTTAAGTGGGAGAACTTGCACAATTGGTGGCTGACTAAATACTTTTTTCCCCCACTGTACATGTATTTTTGCCTTGATTGTGTGCCTTTCTTATTTTATGAGTCTACATGTCACTTTAAATCTAACTGAACTGTTTTGCGTACTTTTTATAATATTTTGTATCTAATTTTCATAGTGTAAATTATTTATTTTCCATTTCTCAAATGGGGGCGTAATCAGATTGAGTCACTCCCAATGCAGAAATGATTTATGTTAATCAAGAGACAACTCATCATTAATCTCAAATTATCATGTCCACATATAACGTCAGTCCAGAAAATACTGTCCCAGTATTACTGGGCGGCCCGCGTAATATTATCGAACTGTGTATGCATGTCTTCATCATTCAGACTCAATGTTACTGTAGCATAAACCTTGTGAAACAGACAGTTAGCAGACACTCTTATCCAGAGCGACTTAAAATTAGTGCATTAATCTTAAAGATGTGAGACATCCACATATCACGTGACAAAAAATATATATTGTATATGTGACTAAATATAAACATTTAATCTCTTCACCTGTACAAAAAAAAATCACTCAAGGCACACACGGTATAAAAGTCGATAAAATACAAAAATACATCTGTGTAAATGGCTGAACATGGTCCACTGATACAAAACTGAGGGCTGAATCCTAACTTGAGATACATGTAAGTAACTCAAGTTTCTCCTTAATCATAATCAACATTAGTAGGAGATTTACACAATACTCTCTTTCCTGTGTTTCCCTGTGTTCATCTCTGTTTCTATGTGTCAGCTCAGCCGAGCAGTCAGGTGGCCCTCAGCTCCTGAACCCCATCAAACCAGAGCTGACAACTCTCACGCATTGACCGTGAGACACACGCATTTGACTGTGGGACACGCATTTGACCCTCATCTCACGCTCTCACGGCACACGTCTTACATCTCACGCATTGAATAGTACTGAATTTATTTTTCTAATTCGTGTTGTGCTCCAAATCGTTTTGAAATTGGAAAATCTGCGCTGCAATTTAACATCACGAGCGGAACCTGTATCAATGTCCTTTCTTGCCACACCACTGTGAAGCATTATGATTGGTCAAGGGAATTGGAAGTGTGTTTTAAAGAAATGCCCCTCAAGATTAGAGTGGCGCTGACTGGAGATTTGCATTAGTCCCCCTCGTTTGGTGATTGGCATTTAGGCTGTGACAACGAAAAGGCAGCGGACAGATCCTCCAGATCAGAGGCAATAGAGATGACCAGGGATGTTCTCTTGATAAGTGCGTGAATTCAACCATTTTCCTGTCCTGCTAAGCATTCAAAATGTAACAAGTACTTTTGGGTGTCAGGGAAAATGTATGGAGTAAAAAGTACATTATTTTGTTTAGGAATGTAGTGAAGTAAAAGTTGTCAAAAATATAAATAGTAAAGTAAAGTACAGATACCCCATAAAACTACTTAAATAGTACTTTCAAGTATTATTAAGTACTTTACACCACTGGTACAAACCACCTGAATATTGATATTCATTTGATTTTTCTTGAAGGTTTGGTGATTCAAAATGTTCTTGTTATAACAATTAATTTCTCAAACACCCAGCACTTGGGAAATATAGATCAGGGGTGGCCAACCCTCCTGGAGAGCAAGCAGAATTTTCTTCCAGCCCTATTTTAAAGAGATCGTTAACCCAAATTACAAAATGTTTGTGTCCTTACCTTGAAAGCAGTCTATGGACAAGGAGACTGCAATCTATGATTTGGTTACCCACTGCCATCAACCATAAATATTTCCTGTGCAGAGCCTTGGTGTAGTGGTAACACTCCCTGGCACATGTCGCGTACAACTTTCCACCTGAGAACAGGGATCAATCCCTGCTTCCAAACTTCCACTGTTGTCGCAGCCATAGATACAGAACAAAAAGACTGAACGACTGGTTCGCGTCTCTGGCAACTGAACCGATAGAACGACAGCAGGGTGTTGAAAACTAAATGTTAGTCTAAAAGAAATGTGAGATAATGTCTAGATTATTTTTATAGTGGAGATCAAGTTTATAAATTGCCTGGCTGGGCTGATGAGACAGTGGATTGCGCAGTCAGATGGAACAGAGTAAATAGGCATTTTAACATCAGATCTAGCCGGTGGTAGCTTGTGGAATAGACACCGGCTGGAATGCGCTTTTAACCAGTCAGCATTCAGGATTAGACCCACCCGTTGTATAAAGGAGGGCATGTATGTCATGACAGGAATGTGTATATTACAAATAAAACCGATGGCATACAAAATTAAACCAACCCCCCCATTCTGTTTTTCCAAGGACAGTTTCAACCCCATTTCAGGTGTTTCGACTTTTCATGCTACAAAAAAGGTGTCAGCAATACGCATCATAATGTTGGCCTAATCAATTACAATTGCCGAATGTCAATAGGCACACTTTTTTTATTTATTTTTTTATTATTTATTTTTATTTTATTTTTTTGGGGGGGAATGGATCAGCTTAATATTGCAGATAGATTGTATCTTCTATCAATGTAATTGTCTGCATCACTTCCAATCCCCCATGTTTTTTTTATTTTTTATATATATACTCCCCTTTATTACTTTTCAACCCCACCATCCTTTCCCTACTTGGAGTAAATTAGTGAACAACAATGCCCAGGCCTCTACTTCTGGTCTATACTTACTATCTACACCTTATGGACAGAGTTCATTTTACAATAATTCTATTATATACAGTGGGGAAAAAAAGTATTTAGTCAGCCGCCAATTGTGCAAGTTCTCCCACTTAAAAAGATGAGAGAGGCCTGTAATTTTCATCATAGGTACACGTCAACTATGACAGACAAAATGAGAAAAAAAAATCCAGAAAATCAAATTGTAGGATTTTTAATGAATTTATTTGCAAATGATGGTGGAAAATAAGTATTTGGTCAATAACAAAAGTTTATCAATACTTTGTTATATACCCTTTGTTGGCAATGACACAGGTCAAACGTTTTCTGTAAGTCTTCACAAGGTTTTCACACACTGTTGCTGGTATTTTGGCCCATTCCTCCATGCAGATCTCCTCTAGAGCAGTGATGTTTTGGGGCTGTCACTGGGCAACACAGACTTTCAACTCCCTCCAAAGATTTTCTATGGGATTGAGATCTGGAGACTGGCTAGGCCACTCCAGGACCTTGAAATGCTTCTACGAAGCCACTCCTTCGTTGCCCGGGCGGTGTGTTTGGGATCATTGTCATGCTGAAAGACCCAGCCACGTGTCATCTTCAATGCCCTTGCTGATGGAAGGAGGTTTTCACTCAAAATCTCACGATACATGGCCCCATTCATTCTTTCCTTTACACGGATCAGTCGTCCTGGTCCCTTTGCAGAAAAACAGCCCCAAAGCATGATGTTTCCACCCCCATGCTTCACAGTAGGTATGGTGTTCTTTGGATGCAACTCAGCATTCTTTGTCCTCCAAACACAACGAGTTGAGTTTTTACCAAAAAGTTATATTTTGGTTTCATCTGACCATATGACATTCTCCCAATCCTCTTCTGGATCATCCAAATGCACTCTAGCAAACTTCAGACGGGCCTGGACATGTACTGGCTTAAGCAGGGGGACACGTCTGACACTGCAGGATTTGAGTCCCTGGCGGCGCAGTGTGTTACTGATGGTAGGCTTGTTACTTTGGTCCCAGCTCTCTGCAGGTCATTCACTAGGTCCCCCCGTGTGGTTCTGGGATTTTTGCTCACCGTTCTTGTGATCATTTTGACCCCACTGGGTGAGATCTTGCGTGGAGCCCCAGATCGAGGGAGATTATCAGTGGTCTTGTATGTCTTCCATTTCTTAATAATTGCTCCCACAGTAGATTTTTTCAAACCAAGCTGCTTACCTATTGCAGATTCAGTCTTCCCAGCCTGGTGCAGGTCTACAATTTTGTTTCTGGTGTCCTTTGACAGCTCTTTGGTCTTGGCCATAGTGGAGTTTGGAGTGTGACTGTTTGAGGTTGTGGACAGGTGTCTTTTATACTGATAACAAGTTCAAACAGGTGCCATTAATACAGGTAACGAGTGGAGGACAGAGGAGCCTCTTAAAGAAGAAGTTACAGGTCTGTGAGAGCCAGAAATATTGCTTGTTTGAAGTTGACCAAATACTTATTTTCCACCATAATTTGCAAATAAATTCATAAAAAATCCTACAATGTGAGTTTCTGGATTTTTTTTTCTCATTTTGTCTGTCATAGTTGACGTGTACATATGATGAAAATTACAGGCCTCTCTCATCTTTTTAAGTGGGAGAACTTGCACAATTGGTGGCTGACTAAATACTTTTTTTCCCCACTGTATATATATATATATATTTTTTTTGCTCCTGAACTTCTTCTACTCTCAACCTCTCCGATCATTTTCATGGTGTCCATCCGGTTTGCTTCTATATGCCATATCTTTCTAACTGTGCTCCTTCCCAAAAGCTCCCAACATACAACCTATATACTTATTATGGACACAGTATGCTTACATTATTAGCTATCTTTGTTATTATTTGTTGTTATTTGTTATTAGTCCCATCCTTCAACACTATTCAATACCTCCCATCTATCTCTTAACACCATCCATATAGGATTTCTATTTGCCATATATATTTCTACCGTACTGTGATGTTTTACAAAAATTCTGAACCTTTCTATTCTCATTGCTTCTACAGATTGTGAATTAAAAATAAACATTTTTGCTAAAAGTATTATTATATTATTGATTGATTGACTATGACTTTTCAGATCACCCAGTAATGCTATCTGCAAGGTTAGTTCCAGGTAAATATTGCAATCCTTTAGCCATTCCTGGACCTGTGTCCAAAAACAAGCTACAAATGGACAGAACCAAAAAAAATTATCTAATGATTCTGTCTCTTCACAGCAAAACCTGCAGAGCTGGGAAGATTGTATCCCCCATATAAATAACATTATATTGGTAGCAAGAATTGTATATAATAATTTAAATTGAAAGATTCTAATTTTTGAATCCGGTGTCGTTTTGCGTGTCAGTTCATAAACACTATGCCATGGTATCGGTACGTCAAAGATCTCTTCCCAACTATTTTGCAATCTATATGGGACGGCTGTCAATCCTTTGGTCCTTAAGTGAAACTGATATACTTTTTTATTTATCACAGTTTTCCTTAACCAATTATGTTCTTTAATGCAAGGCCGACAGACAAGTTCCATACTTTCTCCCCCTTCCACTTTCCTCTTCCACTTTTGCAGTAAGGCTGCAATTATTTGGTTGTAATTTTGGGTAGAGCAGACATTTCCATATGTTTTTGTTAGCTGCATGTGCGACATAACTCCACCAGTCCTACCGATGATATCATTTACGAAGATTATACCTTTTTTAAACATTCTGTCAAAAAATAAAGTTTTTTTGTCAATTAGTATATTTGAATTTAACCACAATATTTGTTGCATTATTTGTTCTGTCGTTTCTGGAGGATCAAATTGAAATTGCAACCAACTTTCTATGGCTTGTTTTAGAAATAGTGACATTTGGGAGATTATTTCCTTTTCAAATAACTGAAAGTGAGAGGTTGTAATCTGAATAAAGGGAAAAGGGCCTTTCTTGAACATTGGGTGAGCCAATCTTACTAATTTGCTTGAGAACCAGTTCGGATTTAAGTATAACTTTTGTATGACTGAAGCTTTTAGTGATAGGTCTAATGCTTTAATATTTAATAATTTCTGTCCTCCGAATTCATATTCATTATATAAATATGCTCTTTTAATTTTGTCTGGCTTGCCGTTCCAAATAAAATTGAAATTTTTTTTCTCATATAATTTTAAAAAACTGTTCGCTAGGCGTAGGCAAGACCATAAGCAAATAGGTAAACTGGGATAATACTAAAGAGTTAATCAGGGGGATTTTTCCACAAATTGACAGGTATTTTCCTTTCCATGGTAGTAAGATCTTATCTATTTTTGCTAACTTTCTATTAAAATTTATTGAAGTGAGATCATTTATTTCCTTTGGGATATGTATTCAGAGTATATCCACATCACCATCAGACCATTTTATTGGTAAACTACATGGTAATGTAAAAATTGTATTTTTTAGTGATCCAATACGTAATATAGTACATTTGTCATAATTTGGTTGTAATCCAGAGAGGTTAGAAAATGTATCTAGATCCTCTATGAGGCTGTGGAGGGATTCTAGTTGTGGATTTAAAAGAAAACATGAATCATCAGCGTACAATGACACCTTTGTTTTTAAGCCCTGTATTTCTAATCCTCTGATATTATTATTGGATCTGATTTTAATAGCTAACATCTCGATGGCCACAATAAATAGATATGCCGATAGTGGACATCCTTGTTTCACTCCTCTTGACAGTTTAAAACTTTCGGAGAAATAGCCATTATTTACTATTTTACACCTAGGGTTACTATACATGATTTTGACCCATTTTATAAGAGATTCTCCAAAATTGAAATGCTCCAGGCATTTATATATAAACCCCAGTCGAACTTTATCAAATGCCTTTTTCGAAGTCTGCTATGAATAGCAGGCCTGGTTTCCCATATTTTCCATAGTGTTCTATTGTTTCCAATACTTGCCTTATATTATCTCCAATGTATCTTCCATGTAAAAAAACCTGTCTGATTAGAATGAATAATATCCGACAATACCTTTTTAATTCTATGTGCTATACATTTTGCTAGGATTTTTGCATCACAACACTGAAGTGTAAGGGGCCTCCAATTTTGTAAATGGACTGGATCTTTATATTTTCCACTTGTATCCTGTTTCAGTAATAATGAGATCAGACCTTCTTCTTGAGTGTCAGATAATCTACCATTTACATAGGAGTGGTTAAAACATGCTAATAACGGTCCGCTTAGTATATCAAAAAAGGTTTGGTATACCTCGACTGGTATGCCATCCAACCCTGGAGTTTTCCCGGACTTAAAGTCTTTAATTGCATCCAGAAGTTACTCCTCTGTAATTTCACCTTCACATGAGTCTTTCTGTGTGGCTGTTAATTTGACATTATCAATAGGAAAAAAATCTCTACAATTAGCTTCAGTTAGAGGAGATGGAGGCGACTGAAAAGAAAACATATGCTTAAAGTGTCATGAGCACTCTCTCTCCCTGGTAGCAACATTAATTGCATTCAATTATCTTCCACTCTGCTCACCTCCCTCTCTCTACTCAGCCTAACTAGCTCCACCTGCCCTGCTCTGCTCTTGTTACCTGGCCAGCTGCACTGCATTTCCCACTCACCATCCTCACCTTGCCTCACTCTGTTCTAATTACTCTGCCAGCTGAACTGCATTTCCCCACTACCTCTCCCAGTATATCAAGCCCTGGTTTTCAGCCAAGCCCTGTCAGATCGTCTTCAAACCCGGACCAGTAACCTGCCTGTCTGCGCTCTGACTCCTGTTTGTGATACCGATCCTTTCTTGACTGCCTCCTTGTTCTACTGCCCCGTCTATCCCAACCTGCCTTCTGGACCTCGACTACTCTCCGATCTTCAGCCCCTCCGGTAACTCGTTTCTGCCTTCTGTCTCTCACCACGATATTTGCCCAGCCCTGATCTGTACTTCTGCCTGCCATTCATATTGCTGTTGTGTGTGTGTGTTCCCCCAGGTCTCCGACCACCAGATGAGCGTGCCCAGACGTTTCACCACCCTCAGCCCGATACGCCGCTCCATCACTGGGGAACACACACACTAAGCACTTGGACTGGACACCCCCGGACATTTGGTGACCCCCGAGCACAGGTACCCACAGGAGGACCCTGAAAGACCCCTGACACCCCTGGGACTCCTCTTCCCGCCTGTAACCTTGAATAAAGAACTCTGAATTTGAACTTGCGCTCTTGGGTCCTCTTCTGTTCGTGACAGAACGATCTGACCATCATGGACCCAGCGCACTCCCTGACCACGATGGAGGAAGAGCCAGAGAGGACTGCCCTACAGCGACTGGAACGCTCTGAGGGAGACATAAATCGGATGGCTGGCGACATCGCTTCCCTTCTCCAGCTATTCAACCAGCAGCAACAACAGTTCCAACTGCAGCAACAACAGCTAGCCCAAGCCCTGCAACTACTCTCAAGCCCGGCTACTCCACCTGCACCCCCCCTGGTCCTTTTGTTCCTGTACCACCGATACTCCTTCATCCCTCCGCTGGAGGTCCCAATGCTGCAGGCCCGGCAGTGCTGCCACCAGATCCCCACGCTCCTGAACCAAGGATTGGGAACCCGGAACGCTTTTGATGGCAACCAGAAGCAAGTAAGACCATTCTTGAGCAGCTGCCGAATCCAGTTTGCACTACAGCCCAGGACTTTCTCAACAGAGGGAGCCAAGGTGGGGTATGTCATCACACATCTCACCGGTCGAGCTCGGTTGTGGGGAACGGCGGAATTCGACCGGCAAACCCCAGCCTGTGCCTCCTTCAGTGCCTTTGAGGAGGAGATGTTAAAGGTCTTTGACCTAGGCTCGCCAACAGCCGAAGCGTCACAAGCTCTGCTCACCATCCGTCAGGGCAATCGGACAGTGGCAGACTTCTCCATTGACTTTCGTACCCTGGCCAGTCAAAGCTCGTTTAACCCAGAGGCACTGGTGCAAGCCTTCCTCCATAGCCTGGCGGACTATATCAAGGACGAGCTTGTTTCCCATGACCCGCCCTCAACGCTTGATGCCGCCATTGACCTTGCCGTTCGCATTGACCGCCGTATACAGACCCGGAGGAGGGAGAAGGGGCCGTCTCAGTCAACCTGCCATCCGTACTCGGGTCGATACCGCTTCTGTCCAGCCCCTGCCTGTCAAGTCCCATAGCCAACTCAATCAGCCTGAGCCCATGGAGATTGGCCGTGCCTCTCTGACTCCCGAGGAGCGTCGGCGCCGTCTAAGCTCCAACCTTTGCCTCTACTGTGGTGGCGAGAATCACCGTGTCGCTACTTGTCCGGCAAAAGCCGCAGCTCACCAGGTGTAGGGGAGATCCGGGTGAGCTCAACAAGCCTTCAGTCTCCCTCCATCCGAAAGACCCTGCTTCATCTCCGCCTTCAGCTTTCTGACAAGACTCATACATTGGCCGCCCTTGTGGATTCCGGAGCCGAAGCAAACATCATGGACCCTGAGCTTGCACAGCAACTGGGCGTGAACCATCATCAACTGACACAACCCATTCCTGCACGAGCCCTGGATGGGCATCATCTTGGCACTGTCACTCATATCTCCGCCCCTGTGACAATCCTGCTGTCAGGAAACCACCAGGAGTCCATCCAGTTTCACCTCCTACACTCACCTGGCCAACCACTCATTCTTGGATACCCGTGGCTCCGTCAGCACAACCCCCACATCGACTGGGAGACAGGAACAGTCCGTGAGTGGGGAAGGAGTTGTCACCAGACCTGTTTAAGGGGGGCCACCCTGCCCGTTCACCGGGAAGGATCTAGCGCTACCTCCGACATATCCAATGTTCCGGCCTGTTACCACAGCCTGAAAGAGGTGTTCAACAAATCCAAGGCGACATCTCTACCCCCCACACAGACCCTATGACTGCGCGATTGATCTCCTGCCTGGCACAGCACCTCCCAAGGGTCGTCTGTATTCACTGTCAGCCCCGGAAAGAAAGGCCATGGAGGACTACATTAATGACTCTCTTGCCTCCGGGATAATTAGACCGTCGTCTTCCCCGCAGGAGCGGGATTCTTCTTTGTCGGCAAGAAGGACGGTTCTCTTCGTCCATGCATAGATTACCGGGGTCTGAACGACATCACGGTTAAGAATCGCTACCCACTGCCCTTACTTTCGTCTGCCTTCGAACTGCTGCAGGGAGCCACTGTATTCACTAAGCTGGACCTTCGCAATGCCTACCATCTGGTGCGGATGAGGGAGGGAGACGAATGGAAGACAGCGTTCAACACACCAACCGGCCACTATGAATATCTCGTCATGCCCTTCGGCCTCACCAATGCCCCAGCAGTTTTTCAAGCCCTAGTGAATGATATCCTCAGGGACATGCTAAATACGTTCGTATTTGTGTACCTTGACGATATTTTAATATTCTCAAAGACTCTGTCAGAACACACGCACCACGTCCGGTTGGTCCTGCGCCGCCTGCTGGAGAACTCTCTTTTCGTGAAGGCAGAGAAGTGCGAGTTCCATGCCAAGACCGTTTCATTCCTGGGGTATGTGGTGACCGAGGGCAGCATTCAGATGGATCTCACGAAGGTGTCGGCTGTCACTTCCTGGCCAGTTCCTGAGTCTCGGAAGAAGTTGCAACAGTTCCTGGGCTTTGCCAACTTTTATAGGAGATTCATCAGAAACTATAGCACAGTGGCTGCACCCCTCACGGCGCTAACCAGCACTAAACAACCGTACCAATGGACATCAGCTGCTGATAAGGCCTTCAATATCCTCAAGACATGTTTCACTTCTGCTCCCATCCTCCAGATGCCAGATGCAGCAAGGCAGTTTGTGGTGGAGGTAGATGCTTCGGACGTGGGAGTGGGTGCAGTGCTTTCTCAAAGAGCAGCTGAGGATGGCAAGATGCACCCCTGTGCCTTCTACTCCCGTCGGCTAACCCCTGCCGAATGCAACTACGACATTGGGAACCGCGAGCTGTTGGCTGTCAAGCTCGCCCTTGAAGAATGGCGGCACTGGTTAGAGGGGTCAAAGGAACCATTCGTAGTGTGGACAGACCACAAGAACCTGGAGTATATCCAAACAGCCAGGAGGCTGAACTCCCGTCAACAGCGGTGGTCTCTGTTCTTTACGCGCTTCAATTTCACGCTCTCCTACCGCCCGGGATCTCGCAACATCAAACCTGATGCTCTTTCCCGGATGTTTCAGAAGGACGAGACCACCGCCATGACAGCTCCCATTCTTCCCAGCCACTTGGTCGTAGCGGCCCTCACCTGGGAGATCGAGAAGCAGGTCATGGAGGCTCTTCGGGACCAGCCAGGTCCAAGCACCAGCGCCCCCAACCGTCTGTTTGTTCCAGCAAATCTCAGGTCACCTGTGATTCAGTGGGGGCACGAATCCCGTCTGGCCTGTCATCCCGGCATCACTCGCACCCTTCATCTGGTCCGCCAGCGGTTCTGGTGGCGGGGGATGAGACGGGATGTCCGAGAATTCATCCGAGCTTGTCCCACTTGTAACCGAAACAAGACTCCCAACCAGCCTCCTGCTGGGTTGCTGCAACCCCTACTCATACCCAAGAGGCCCTGGTCCCACGTTTCACTGGACTTTGTTACGGGCCTTCCGCCCTCTGACGGACACACAGTCATCCTTACCATTGTTGACCGCTTTAGTAAGATGACCCACTTCGTGCCCCCTTCCCAAACTACCCTCTGCTAAAGAGACCTCCCAGGTGGTCCTGGAACATGTGTTTCGTATCCATGGCCTACCCCAGGATATAGTGTCAGACCGGGGCCCGCAATTCTCAGCAACCTTTTGGAAGGAGTTCTGTCATCTCCTTGGGGCCACCGCCAGCCTATCGTCTGGATTCCACCCGCAGTCAAACGGCCAGACTGAACGCATGAACCAGGAGCTGGAGAAGGCACTGAGGTGTGTGGCTTCCCAAAATCCCCGGGCCTGGGCTCAACACCTGCTCTGGGTGGAATATGCCCATAATTCACTCACCAGTTCCTCCACCGGGCTCTCCCCCTTTCAGTGTGTCTACGGGTATCAACCTCCACTGTTTGCCAGCCAGGAGGCGGATGCCACCTGTCCGTCTGCTCTTGCGTATGCCCGCCGCTGCCGCCGCACTTGGGCCCAGGCTCGCACTGTGCTCCTGAAGTCTGGAACCAGCTACGCCGTCGGTGCCAACCGACGGAGGACCCCAGCACCTACTTACCGGGTTGGTCAGAAGGTCTGGCTGTCTGCCCGGGATCTGCCGCTGCGGGTTGTATCACGAAAGCTGGCCCCTCGCTTCATTGGTCCTTTTCCTGTGCAGAAAGTCATCAGTCCAACGGCGGTCCGACTTCAGTTGCCCGCTTCCATGCGGGTCCACCCCACCTTCCACGTCTCCAAGGTCAAGCCGGTCCATGAAAGTCCCCTGGTCCCTGCAGCTCCGGCGCCACCTCCTCCGCGCCTCGTAGATGGCGGTCCTGTCTTCACCGTCCGGCGGCTGCTCCGCTCTAGGCGAAGGGGTAGGGGTCTCCAGTACCTCGTTGATTGGGAGGGATATGGTCCAGAGGAGAGGACCTGGATCCCGGCCAGGAGGATAGTGGACCGGACCCTTATCACTGACTTCCACCGACTACATCCTGATCAGCCTGCAATCCGTAGGGGCCGTCCAAGAGGGGTTCCTAGCCGTCCGGCCCGCCCTGCTCCTG
Source organism: Coregonus clupeaformis (assembly GCF_020615455.1). NCBI lineage: Eukaryota > Metazoa > Chordata > Actinopteri > Salmoniformes > Salmonidae > Coregonus > Coregonus clupeaformis. The sequence goes on from NC_059202.1 coordinate 44,928,985, forward strand.
TCTCAGTGCCTGTCCTGTCTCCCGACCGTGACCCTCCAGCTCCTTCTGAGGATGAGGAGATTCACTCGGACCGCTCGGAGGAGTTCTGACCCGCCGCCTGCTCCCCTCCACCCTCCCGGCATGATGTTGTTCTTGGGACTTCTGGGGCCGTCCCTTGGAGGGGGGGTCCTGTCATGAGCACTCTCTCTCCCTGGTAGCAACATTAATTGCATTCAATTATCTTCCACTCTGCTCACCTCCCTCTCTCTACTCAGCCTAACTAGCTCCACCTGCCCTGCTCTGCTCTTGTTACCTGGCCAGCTGCACTGCATTTCCCACTCACCATCCTCACCTTGCCTCACTCTGTTCTAATTACTCTGCCAGCTGAACTGCATTTCCCCACTACCTCTCCCAGTATATCAAGCCCTGGTTTTCAGCCAAGCCCTGTCAGATCGTCTTCAAACCCGGACCAGTAACCTGCCTGTCTGCGCTCTGACTCCTGTTTGTGATACCGATCCTTTCTTGACTGCCTCCTTGTTCTACTGCCCCGTCTATCCCAACCTGCCTTCTGGACCTCGACTACTCTCCGATCTTCAGCCCCTCCGGTAACTCGTTTCTGCCTTCTGTCTCTCACCACGATATTTGCCCAGCCCTGATCTGTACTTCTGCCTGCCATTCATATTGCTGTTGTGTGTGTGTGTTCCCCCAGGTCTCCGACCACCAGATGAGCGTGCCCAGACGTTTCACCACCCTCAGCCCGATACGCCGCTCCATCACTGGGGAACACACACACTAAGCACTTGGACTGGACACCCCCGGACATTTGGTGACCCCCGGAGCACAGGTACCCACAGGAGGACCCTGAAAGACCCCTGACACCCCTGGGACTCCTCTTCCCGCCTGTAACCTTGAATAAAGAACTCTGAATTTGAACTTGCGCTCTTGGGTCCTCTTCTGTTCGTGACATAAAGTACTTTGTTTCTTCCTTCAAAATATCATTTGGTGAATTATGGGTGACTCCGTCAATTGTAACCAGTTTCATTAAGTTCTTTTTGGTAGCATTCCTATGTTGAAGATTAAAAAAGAATTTTGTGCATTTTTCCCCATATTCCATCCAGTTTGCTTTATTTTTATAATATATTACACTTGATCTTTCTTGAATAAGTTTCTCCATTTCTTTTTGTTTTTCCTCTAATTTATTCTGAGCCTCTATGTTACAGTTTTTATTGCCATCTATCTGTTCTGTTAGATTTTCTATTTCCTTTCTTAGTATAAACTCTTTTGACCTAAATTGCTTTTGTTTTCGAGATGAGTACTAAATTGCATGGCCTCTAAAGGCACATTTAAAGGTGTCCCATACAATAAGGGGATTCGCTGTACCTATGTTATGTTGGAAAAAGTCAGTTATAAATTCCTTTGTTCTAATTATGAATAAATTATCATCCAATAGGCTTTGATTCAATTTCCAATATCCTCGCCCACGTGGAAATTCAGTAAGAGTAATGTATATGCCTATTATATGATGGTCCGACCGCATTCTGTCCCCTATCAACACTTTTTTTTACTTTTGGTGCCAACGAGAATGAGATAAGAAAGAAGTCAAGACGACTAGCTTGATTCAGTCTCCGCCATGTATATCTCACTAGATCAGTATATTTAAGCCTCCATATATCTACTAGTTCTAATGTATCCATGACATTCACAATTTCCTTAAGAGCATGTGGGTGATTGTTTGTGGTGTGATTTCCTTTTACGGTCCATTGAGCTATTTAAAACAGTATTATAATCCCCCACCATAATAATATTGTCTTGAGTTGCTTGCAGGCTTGATAATTTATTATATATATTGTCAAAGAATTGTGGATCATCATTATTTGGTCCGTAAAGGTTAATGAGCCATATCTGTTTATGGTCCAATAACATATTTAAAATAATCCATCTACCTTGCGTATCTATTTGGACAATTTGCACATTCGGATCGAAATTACTATTAATTAATATCATCACCCCTTTTGAATTTCTTTGCCCATGGGAGAAGTATATTTCCCCCCATTCTTTTTTCCACGCTACTTCATCTCGAATTGTTGAATGAGTTTCCTGTATACAATAGATATTATATTCCTTCTCTTTGAGCCATGTAAATATTGTTCTTCTTTTGTTATTATCAGCTAAGCCATTACAATTATAACTGGCTATACAGTGGGGAAAAAAAGTATTTAGTCAGCCACCAATTGTGCAAGTTCTCCCACTTAAAAAGATGAGAGAGGCCTGTAATTTTCATCATAGGTACACGTCAACTATGACAGACAAAATGAGAAAAAAAAATCCAGAAAATCACATTGTAGGATTTTTAATGAATTTATTTGCAAATTATGGTGGAAAATAAGTATTTGGTCAATAACAAAAGTTTCTCAATACTTTGTTATATACCCTTTGTTGGCAATGACACAGGTCAAACGTTTTCTGTAAGTCTTCACAAGGTTTTCACAAACTGTTGCTGGTATTTTGGCCCATTCCTCCATGCAGATCTCCTCTAGAGCAGTGATGTTTTGGGGCTGTCGCTGGGCAACACAGACTTTCAACTCCCTCCAAAGATTTTCTATGGGGTTGAGATCTGGAGACTGGCTAGGCCACTCCAGGACCTTGAAATGCTTCTTACGAAGCCACTCCTTCGTTGCCCGGGCGGTGTGTTTGAGATCATTGTCATGCTGAAAGACCCAGCCACTTTTCATCTTCAATGCCCTTGCTGATGGAAGGAGGTTTTCACTCAAAATCTCACGATACATGGCCCCATTCATTCTTTCCTTTACACGGATCAGTCGTCCTGGTCCCTTTGCAGAAAAACAGCCCCAAAGCATGATGTTTCCACCCCCATGCTCCACAGTAGGTATGGTGTTCTTTGGATGCAACTCAGCATTCTTTGTCCTCCAAACACGACAAGTTGAGTTTTTACCAAAAAGTTCTATTTTGGTTTCATCTGACCATATGACATTCTCCCAATCCTCTTCTGGATCATCCAAATGCACTCTAGCAAACTTCAGACGGGCCTGGACATGTACTGGCTTAAGCAGGGGGACACGTCTTGCACTGCAGGATTTGAGTCCCTGGCGGCATAGTGTGTTACTGATGGTAGGCTTTGTTACTTTGGTCCCAGCTCTCTGCAGGTCATTCACTAGGTCCCCCGTGTTGTTCTGGGATTTTTGCTCACCGTTCTTGTGATCATTTTGACCCCACAGGGTGAGATCTTGCGTGGAGCCCCAGATCGAGGGAGATTATCAGTGGTCTTGTATGTCTTCCATTTCCTAATAATTGCTCCCACAGTTGATTTCTTCAAACCAAGCTGCTTACCTATTGCAGATTCAGTCTTCCCAGCCTGGTGCAGGTCTACAATTTTGTTTCTGGTGTCCTTTGACAGCTCTTTGGTCTTGGCCATAGTGGAGTTTGGAGTGTGACTGTTTGAGGTTGTGGACAGGTGTCTTTTATACTGATAACAAGTTCAAACAGGTGCCATTAATACAGGTAACGAGTGGGGGACAGAGGAGCCTCTTAAACAAGAAGTTACAGGTCTGTGAGAGCCAGAAATCTTGCTTGTTTGTAGGTGACCAAATACTTATTTTCCACCATAATTTGCAAATAAATTCATTAAAAATCCTACAATGTGATTTTCTGGAATTTTTTTTCTCAATTTGTCTGTCATAGTTGACGTGTACCTATGATGAAAATTACAGGCCTCTCTCATCTTTTTAAGTGGGAGAACTTGCACAATTGGTGGCTGACTAAATACTTTTTTTCCCCACTGTACTTATTTCACCATACACCATAATGAGATACAAGTTTCAAGTCTATTTATCATTATATATGTTTGTAAATTTACCAATAAAAAATAGCGTAATGATTGAGTGTCCATATAGCTGTACCGTGATATTTGCATTGCTACGGAGTAACCCTTCAATTGTTCTCCACTAATTCCCCCGCTAAAGCCCCTCCCCATCCCAAGTTGAGCCGTCATCCCAGTGATCAGCATCCCACCCACGTCCCTCCGTATCCCTAAGGCCCCGAGAGGCCAGGACCCATCCATCGAAAACAGCACACAGTGGCACCCACAAAACAGAAGCAGATTAACCGCCAAAAGCATTTCCAATGCTTTCACCTCTATATATATATATATATATATTTATTTTTATTTTTTATTTTTTATTATGCATATCCTATTTTCCATCATTATCAATTAATATGCGTAATAATGTCGGCAGTTCACGCGTAGGATTCCAACATATAACCCGGATTGCCATTGTATTACACTTAATTAATTGACAAGCAATTATTATCCTAGCAAATATCTAAATATAAATATAAATAGGCACACTTTTTGGTGTTTTGTGAACTGATGTCTATTTCCATTCATTAAATGGCGCTGCTGCTACATTGCACTGTTTGGATTATCTTTGAGTGGATGAACATGCACAGGTAGCCTACTTTTTGAAGTGATTTGTTTGACAATCAGATGACAGCATCATGACTGGTTGTGTTCATGCCACATTAAAAGGTAAAAAAATTTTTGCTGTTAAATTACGTTACACCCCCCTCAAATGTCACAGTGAAATTCGCACTCTGCTAGTATCGAATCTTGAGAGAGCTTATTTAGATGTTTTTTCTTTCACAAACAGTGACTGTACATGAAACCGCTTTAGTAGTTGTTATTGGTTATTATCAAATTATGGATCCAAAGCTTTTAGTAAAAGTGAGTTAAAAAAGTTTAATTCAAACCCAAAGCAAAGTTGACAAGCAGTTACCACGTGATAAATTACATACAAAGCTTAATTTGATTCCTCAGTCAATGGATCCTGATGTGGCTTCCAAATGATCGACCTCTGCTGCTGGACACTACTTCCAGACTTAGTCTAGATATTAGTTTCTATATCTCACCTGAAAGGCGGCTCAGCCTGTAGAGCAGCGGCAAGTGAGTCATCTTGTGGAGGCATAGGATTGAGTCCCTGTACAGATATTTTTAAAATATGTTTTCTTTGAAAACTGGCTACATTGTATTTCTAACTTTTAAATTATGAGTTTTGATAAGCATAGGCTGTTCAGTTTCTTATTTAAAGGTAGACTCAGCTAAATTATGTTGCCACGAGCATCACTGCAGATATTGAGATCAACGAGATGAAATACTTAGCTCTCACACAGTCACAGAGAATCTGCGCATATGCACAGGTTCGCTTTACGCTGTTCACACGTGGTAGCCAGGGCACCAAAACAGAGGAGAAGTTGAGCCTCACACTTCAACGACAACGCTCTTAGTTGTGGAAATTGACCCACTATGCTGTTTACTTACTTCATCTACGTCATATCGCTGAATCTACCTTTAACATCCTAAATCATGCAATGGAGCCAGTCTTTTGTAAATGTTTTTATGGTAAAAAATAAAATAAAAATCGGTTGCTCATTTCAAAGCATAGACGGATAGTGTTCAAAGTAACATTACCACGTGATCAATGACGTCCGAAGCTTCGTTTGATCACGTGCTTTTTCAAGCTGTCTGTTGCAAAATGCGAGATCCTACTGATTTCGCCCTGTGCCAGTGCTTTCTTTGATGCAAAGTTACTTTTAAACACAACCTCTACTGGACACCTTATTTACCAATTGAGTTATACAAAAATTAAAATAATTTGCACCTGAATAGTAGCTCAGCAGGTAGGTATGCGGATTTGCAATCAAACACCAGCATAGGCACAAGATCAAATCCTGGCTGTGGTTGAAAAACCACACTATCTTCCCATTGTTGTTCAAATAATTTGTTTTATTTAGCGTACCCTATGATAATATTTTGTCTTCAGCATCCTAAATGATACCACGGATGCACAGTTTTTGAAAAAACTGTGAACCTGGAGGCAAAAAGGGTGAGATGCGAACCCTACATTCTAACTAAATTGAGTTTGCCAACACTCACATCTATCCATTGCGCCATGAAGTTTTGATGGATGCAATGGGAAAACAAGTCTATATAAACATCAAACATGCTGATATTTATTCCTGACCAGCAACGTCACTAATGTGTTAAAAGCTGTTTTGAACAGTTTTTCAGCACAATTTGGTAAAAGCCCCAAAGGGTTCAGAAATCCTCGGTTTCCCATCACTAGTAAACAGTAACCCAAGATCAGTTCTCTGTGAGGTGTTTTCCACCCATGGGCCAAACCCAGAGGAAGAATTAGGAAGGAAGAGACAGTAAAAGTGTGTGTGTACCTTCTCTTGCAAAGCCCAGGTAGAGTTTGATAGCCTCTATGAGAGTCATCAGGATAAGAATGGTGATGAGGATGAACTTCTAAGGGCTGGATACTGAAACAAGGAAAACAAAAGTGTGTATTTAGATACTGGTTACAGTTAGGTAGCTACATACAGTACATGAGTACATATAGAGGTGAGTTACCTTGAGGTGCAGCATCACCACCTCGCTGATCCACCACAGTGGGAACAACCACATGTTCAAGAACAGAGACATCTGGAGAGGCAAGCTGGGGACAACCTCATATGGAGGTAAATCATTGACAATGATTTTAATATGTAGAATAGATTTGTATGAGAGAGAGAGCAGGAGCTCTTGGAGGTGGGACATGTTCCTTCTAACCAATCAGATGAGGTTTTCATAGACCAGTATACTCTACACTGGTTGGTGACAGCACACATGGGCCGTGTTGTCAGGCACAACCACCTGTCAATCACGATGTGCGTAACCAGGTTGCCACTTGTACAATGTCCACCAAAGAATGCAGCTGAAGGTAAGTAGGAAAACAATTGAGTGGAACATCTATTTAACATTGCTGCCAATGTTGGTTGGAGTTACCCAACATAGTGTATATTGTATAGACCACACTAATGTTAACAAACACCAGCATAGGCACAAGATCAAATCCTGGCTGTGGTTGAAAAACCACACTATCTTCCCATTGTTGTTCAAATAATTTGTTTTTTTAGCATACCCTATGATAATATTTTGTCTTCAGCATCCTAAATGATACCACGGATGCACAGTTTTTGAAAAACTGCCCAATCATGTGAAATCCATTGATTAAGCCTAATGAATTTATTTAAATTGACTGATTTCCTTATATGAACTGTAACTCAGTCAAAATTAAATTGCTGCATGTTGCGTTTATATTTTTGTTCAGTATATATTTCTCTCAAGACTGCAGGTAACAAATGTAGCCCAGTTCAAACTAACATGCCTCTAGTGTTTGTAGTTGCATTCCTCCTTGTCACCGTTGTATCCTGCATCCTTCCTGCCAAAGATATCTCATGTAGTGTGACTTAGGCATTCAGATAGTGAATAGTTATCCTTTTTCTAGCTACTTATCAGTTGATATTGAAAATATAATTACAATTAAGTTATTTCCAAAAGTTTCTTGAAGAAGTGGGCAGCTGTATAGAATGAGAATTGGGCCATTTTGACCTACTGGCCTAGGATCTTAGGTGTGCTGTCATAATTGTACTAATATTAGCACAAACAGGGTTCAGTGCAGTTAATCTATGGGTAAGTTGAACAAATAAAGCAGTTTGGAGAGCCTGACACATAATTGAATGCTCACTTGTAACTAATCTTCATTGACACCTGCTGTATACCATGAGAATTGGGCCATTTTGACCCATTCGCCTAAAATGTTAGTTGTGCTGTCATTATAATATGCGTATAAGCTTAAAAGGGCTTAATTTACACTATTTTGGTATTGGTGAGTCTAACATGAAATCTGAGTTCTGTGTAATTGTTTCAAGCCATTTGTCTATGGGTTTTAGTGCAGTAATGTTTGACCAATGCACCTTCCTACCATCATGGTGCAGGACACAGTATTTTCCAGTGATAACCAAGAGGGGCCTAGCTTTGTTCAGTCCTGCCTCCAGAAGGCTACTGAGTGAGAAGGGCTGCATTCTGTTCTACTAGGCCCTCTGCACCATCAACTCCCCTGAAGTACTATCACCATACATATACTACACCCAATTCAGTAGTGGTCTTCAGTGAGGTGCACGGCTGCAAGTTTTGTCCTCCATGACTGGGAAAGGTCCAGAAGATCCTATATGCACCTGGTTTGCATCCCAATATTGTGTTCATTGTTTTTACAGACCTTTAAGTAATGAGACATTAAGACCGTGACCATACAATTAGGAGTAAAATTACTATGCATGTGTGGGCTACTATGCTATCTGGACTATGGATGCAAGGACAGACAGTTTTACACATATGGCTCAGTTGGTACAAGCAATACAAAGACTTTCAAGTTTCAATGTCTCGTGCACAAGTACAGTGAAATGCCTTTCTTGCATGCTCCAAACCCAACAATGCAGTAATCAATATCAATGTAGCACTAAAAATAACAGACTAGAAAAGCATAAAGAAACTGGGGGTCTAGGAGGACCAGACCCTCAGTAAAGTAAGTAAGTAGCCTTTCACAAGCCTTAGCTTGTACGAGCCAGAACAGCATCTCCTTAATGCTGAGTGCCATGCAGAGACACATTGGGTCCCATTTTTAGTCTTTGATTAACTCAGACGGAGATCAAACTTCCAACCTTCCAATCTCAGGGCGGACACTAATGACAAGGCCACTAAGTTGGTCACAGACAGCCCATTACCCCTCTAAAAAAACATGAGGCCAAATAGATAATTTTACCCTTCATTTTGGCCCATTCTACCCCCTGCCTTTCATATTGTCAGTGTGCTGCTGTAACTAAACCTTAGTTTTTTCTCCTACTGTTGTTTGAGGGCAATTGCTTAGCGAAACTGTTGAAGGGATATAGTCAAATAGTATGATCAACCAGTACATTAACCCGGTAGTATGTGAACCATGTATAGTCATTGTATGGTCTACACTTCTCGTGCCTTTATGACCTGTGTGTCCTTGGTCATTCTATTGAATGTACTCCAGTCGGTCTTGTGGAGCCAAGGGGGCTTTGTACAAGTAACAAGCTTGCAAGCCTTCCAGAGAGCAGTGTTATACACTCTTCTACTAAAACTCCAGATATAACTGGGTGATCAATAAATCATGGGATTTATGTCAGTTGCTAGGTCTTAGCTGGTGAATGATTATTTTTTTTAAAATAATTATGCTAGCTAACTACGGCTCCATACATAATTAAGCTAGCTAGCTTAAAAATAGTTTTCAAAATAACTTTACCTAATCGATTTCTGTAGCTAACATCTGACTACAACGTTAGTTACAAACTCTTAATAAAAATGACTCGGACAATAGCTTCCAAAAACGCATTACAACGAAGAAAAAGCTTGCCACTGTTGTGACTTTTGGTTAATAAATATTCAAGATAATTTACTGATTAATTACTGGAATTATTAATTGATCTGATTTATTTGATTAATTTGGTTATCCTATCCAAATTAATCTAAAAGGGGCACCATTAAGGGTTGATATAGAGAAACCCTTGAATTAACTCTATCAGTAGTTATCATTAACCGTTATACCATTAATTCTCTATCAACAATATAAATCAACAGTCAATGTTAATATATTCTCATTCTGAATAGTCGAGAAGCTCTGGAACTACAAGAACTCAATAGCTCACAAATGAACTCAATGCCACAAATAATTAATTCAAAGTTTTATTTACTAAGACTAAATAAGTTGGAAAATTAGGTAGTTAAAGACACGATATAAAACAGGGTAAATGGGGTACAACACAGTTATCGAGGTGAGTCTCCACAGGTCAACATAAATGAACTTCCGTACTCATGCAAATATACAACACATTCACAGGACTTTTGAGAATGATATAATGTTATTCATTGAAAGAGAAGATGTGAGAGAAGAAAGACATTTAAACTTACCCGCCATGACAGCTAACCGCTGGGCTTTTTTGGTGGACATTGCGCAAGTGGTAACATGGTAACGCACATCGTGATTGACAGGTGGCTGCGCCAGTCAACACAGCCCATGTGAGCTGTCACCCACCAACCAGTGTAGAGAATATTGGTCTATGAAAACTTCATCTGAATGGTTAGAAGAAACAGGTCCCACCTCCAACAGCTCTCTCTCTCTGCTTGCAAATTGCTTCAACATGGGGATGTGTGAAACGTACTCCTCAGCCTGAAGTGTCCCCACTTGCGCGAGTGAATAGCTAGCTTTTCGCGTGACTCCGACTGGTAAGACGCTTCAGGAGGCGGACATGTGTGCTAGCAAGGCAGAGGCCCCTAGATAGTGCCAGGTACGGGCCGAATCGGGAGGAAGTGGTACTTGCTAAACATTTGCATGTACAAATATTTTTGTCACGATAGGGCGCCAAAGCACTGCCAAACGTTTGAGCGAGCGAAATTGACTTGCGTAGGTGTACAGATGCACTTTTTGATCCCAATTATTAAGTTACATGTTTGCGAATGCGATTAACGACAAATTCGTTTTTTTTCATGTTCACATCTTATCAGTTACACATTTGCAAATGTGTTTACAACTGTTGATAAAACAAGTTTACTGGAGAACGGAGACCAAGTAGAGACTTTCGGACACGGTGGATAATTGTATAATATAAGGCAGTTTATTCAGAGGTAAAGATATCTGTAAATAGCGTGCACGGACCCGTTCGTCAATCTCGTAGGGAGATATCTGAGAGCGCGCCCCCAAACATTGTGTGCTGACATTTTATACAATAAAATAAAGTAGGTTGATTCTAGGAGTTCTGATCTTCTGATTGGTCCTGATGAGTTGGGCGAGGTCACTTCCATTGCATTGGCTCTGAGTCGGGTTGTCTGTCTTCAGATGTTCAGCCTAAAAGAAGGGATTTTGTGTGTGCGTGTGTTATCAGTAATAATGTGTGTGTGTGTAATAATGTGTGTGTGTGTGTGTGTGTGTTTTGGGAAAATGTTCAGCCGAAAGAGGGGATTTTGTGTGTGCGTGTGTTATCAGTAATAATGTGTGTGTGTGTGTGTGTGTTTGTGTTTGTGTGTGTCATGGGAGAACTCGTGAGTTGGAAGGACTGAGAGACCTATGGCGTGGGTGTTGTTCTTAGCCACCTGCTGACAAGGCCGACAAGATAGAAGTCTTTGTCCATTGTATTAAATCCGAAGGCCCAACACAAGATGGGTCATGCACAAAATTTTAGCCAGACCAAGCTATAACATAATATATTTACTACGACAAATCCCTCTCTTCACGTCTCCCCAGAGACGTGACCAAGTAACAGTAAAGAAGGAAAACTTAAGACGTGACACAAGCTAACAGTGTAATTGGCAAAATAGGGAAAACTTTATCAGAAGATAAAGTTTTACATTCCCCCTCTTCACGTCTCACAAGAGACGTGACATAAAGCTTAAATGCTGCAATTTGGCAAAATAGGGAAAACTTTATCAGAAGATAAAGTTTTACATTCCCCCTCTTCACGTCTCACAAGAGACGTGACAAAAGCTTAGATGCTATTCATCATCCAGATATCCTTGGTCAGCATCATCAATAGCAAGCAAAGGAAACATCTGACCGTTATCTGCAGGATGCGGATCAATAGCGGTGGTTATAATCCTGGTTGTCAGCGTCCGTATGCATGGAATGCAACAGCATCCACAAAGCACTAGAATTGCAGCAAAAACAGAGATGGATACAAGTATAGAAGAAACAAGCGTTTTATATTTACCAAACGCATCCATCCAAGAGTCCCACATTGAAGTATCCACCCCTGAGTGGCTCTTCATTTTGCCATTAAGAGTTCGTAACCCTTCCAGGGCGACAGTCAAGCTGCCATCTGTGGCTGTATTGTTGGGAATAAAGGTACAACATTGTTCACCAAACATAGCACATACTCCTCCTTTTTCAGCCAGGAGCATGTCGACAGCAATACGATTTTGGAAAGCCATGAGAGAGGTCGCAGCCAACTGGCCATGCACCGCCTCAAAACCTTGTTGTGTCCAATTGCCTAATTTTTGAACATTAAAATGGACATAATTGATTCTGTCAACATTTTTATTAATTGTGCACCACCAGCAAAATGAAGATTCAAAACCTGCGGCTACTTGGTCAATCAATTTATACTCATCTGGTACCCCCTAGGGACCCCAATTGCATCAATGTAGGTTGGGTCCCCATGAGTAGGGCCCACAGCGCGCCTGGTCCTGGTAGGAATTAAGTCAGACACATGGGTCACCAGCTCCTGAACACCTGTTGGATACACAGAAATTGGTAGCAAAAGAGAGACTAGTGCACAGGTGCCTGTGGCATTTCCAGGCAGTCCATCAAACAGATGAACGCCTCCACACCACCACCAGACATCAGCCCTGGAAACAGGTTTAAACTCAGCATTAGGCGTATAGATAAACCGACACCATCCAACAGGTACCATACCCAACAATGGTAGACCTTTCGTGAGATTAACACAGGTAAAGTTAGCTCTAGCCACCTGATAGGAAAAAATTGGTTTCTTAGTTGCTTTAGTAACCAAGGGATGAACTACGTCCCATAGTGTACAATTGGCGGAAGGGTTGTCATGTTTCATGACAGACAGGAAGCATTCTGGCGTAATGGCGGCAGGGATAATGCGAAGCAATGGCCGTGCCTCCATACAAACCACACAACTCTGATGAGTCACCTTTGCCGCTTCCTCAGTCAACAAGAGCCAGTTGTTAGAAAGGCCGGAGACACCTGTAGCGGTCAGGATTACATCATCCAAAGTAGGTGGAGTGGTAAGTAAAATAATAGAATTATTCTTATTACCATTTTCATTAATAGCCTGTGCTTTTGTGTTATTAATATGACAAATTCGAACCTTCCAATAGACTGGTGCAGTGGTACAGCTTACATAAGGAGCAAGTCTAAAGTCCTGGCAGCCTAATGCAATACCAGGATAGATAGTAAATTTGAGTCCTTTAGAGCTTTTTGTCAAAGTCAAGAGTTTCCTCCATTGTTTTCCCTAATGTAGTAGAGGTGCAACTGGACCAGTCATAATTAGTCTCACATACCAAGTTTGTCCAAGTCCAATCGCTATGGGTGTCCCCCACTGTCATATACCAGTCCCAGTCACGGTAGTAGGAAAGGTCTCTGAAGTCTACCCACGGCACTGTCGCAGTAGTGGTAACATTAAAGGGTATACATAATGTGGTGCTTCTATACAATTGTCTGGGCCCACAGGAAAGGGTGTTAGAGACAACTTGTCGTTTATTTACGTGGTGGCTGTGGCTTACATTCTGATCTGGGCTCAATGTGTCGGAGTGCAGGTTGATCGGACGTATGGTTGTGGCATTGAATGTGTCGTTAGGTTTACTAGTGGGTGTAATGGGTGTCTGTGTCATGTGCTGTACTGACCAGAGTATGATTCCTAGAGTAACCCCAATAGTTACAATCAGCAAAACAAGGAGTGGAGCAGAGCACCCCAGTCTCTCCCATGGTGGTCTGTCCCTCCTCTGTCTTTCCCCTCCAGTATCTGAAGATGGGAGTCTCCTCCACATATTCAGATAGTGTTGGTGTCAAGAATTTGATCCGAATTTAATGTGATTAAATCACTTCTGACTTCAGTCAGGGTTCTGGAAGGAGTTGGTGCTGGTGTACAATGTGTCAAGTGGTGCCAAGGTGCGCCTGATTTACCTTTGACCTGGACTGAGTGTGAAGTAACCTCCTTCACTTCGTACGGTCCAGTCCACCTGGGATCTTGCCACTTTCTCTTGTGAACCTTGATCCTTACCCAGTCGCCAACTTTTACCTTCAGCAGCGCCGGATCTCCCGTCAGCTCCCCCTCTTGGACCTTGTGAATCTGTTTGGAGAGAGCTGCAGAGAGTTCCGTTAGTTTTCTCACATATTCAGACATTACAATTTGTTGTACATCAAGGGCGGGCATATGACCTCCCTCCCTTGGTGGACCAGGCATGACTCTACCAGTCATAATCTCATGTGGAGAGAGATGGGTGCCTGCTCCTGGAGAGGCTCTCATGGCCATCAACGCCAGGGGCAGAGCTTCAACCCACGTCAACTTTGAACCTGCACATACCTTGGCTATCTTAGCCTTCAAAGTTTGATTGGCGCGTTCCACGAGGCCCTGAGATTGCGGCCGGTACACAGACCCAAACTTGTGCACAATGCCGAACCTCTCCTCCACCTGTCTCAGGTGTTGGTTACTGAAATGGGACCCGTTGTCGGATCGAATTTGTCTTGGAACCCCATACCTTGGTATGAGTTCAGTCTGCAGCCACTTAATAACTGACCTAGCATCCTCACGTGCTGTTGGTATTGCCTCAACCCATTTGGAGAATCGATCTACCATTACCAATAAGTACCTTTTCCCATTAGTTACATTATCAGCCCCCATGTCAGTGTAATCTATGCTAATGTCCTGAAAACATGCATTAGGTACTGGGTATGAACCCATGGGTGTTTGGAAAGGTTTCTTTGGGTTGTGGCTGCCACAAATGCTGCACTCATCACAAAACAAGTCTGTCATGTCCTTAATGTGTGGGTGCCACCAAATATGGGAAACCTTCTGTAAAGTTTTGAGTTTCCCTTCATGGGTGGGCCCATGAGCCTCACGTATCAGCTCGGGACAGAGATTAGCTGGGGCCACCAACCTGCCGTCATGGCATCTCCAAAGTTCATCAGGTCCTTTGGTGGCTCCCATCTGTCCCCATACCGAGTGCTCATACGGGCCCGCTGTGAATTGTAGTTCCTTTATGTGTTGGTCTGTGAGTTCTGTTCTAGCTGGTTGAGTCTGCAGCACCATCTGTCTTGGAGTGTAGCCCCCAGCTTTCTTGGCTGCTTTGTCAGCTGCGTCATTTCCCTCGCTGACTTTGTTCTTGAGTTGCTGATGTCCTTTGCACTTCATGATGGCCACCTGCTCAGGTAGTGAGACTGCTTTTATCAGTCTCTCCATTTGTGCCTTGTGTTTGATCGGAAGGTTTCCTGTTGTGGTGAAGTTACGTCTGACCCATTGTGGTCCATCTGTATGGACTGCTCCATGAGCATATGCTGAGTCAGTGTAGATGTTCACAGTCTTTCCTTCAGCCTTTTCCAGGGCTTGAGTCAAACCAATGATCTCAGCTAGTTGGGCTGAGGCAGGTTGTGGGATGATGTCTGATTCCAGGGTCACGTGTGACCCGTCTGGAAGCTGCTGTACCACTGCATATGCTGCTATGTTCCCTTCTTCTCCTCTATAGCAGCATCCATCGGTGTACAACCATAGATCAGGATTGGTAAGGGGTTCGTTTCCCAAGTCTGGTCGCAGTTTCAGTTCCTGTGCCGCCCTCTCTTCGCAGGAGTGTGCCAACCCTTCTTCTGCATTGAGTGCGTCTGCCATGTTTTTGTCGGTGTTGACAAAAGTAATGTGTGATTGGGTGCATTTATTCTGGATTTTGTTCTTTCTTTCAGCGCTGAACGTGAATTCCTTGCTCATCAGATATGCTGCAACCCCATGGTGCGTATGGATTTCCAATTTGTGGCACATTACCAGGTGGGCGGTTTTTTCAATAGCTTTTGCCACTGCAGCCACGTACCTGGAACATGTTGTCTGACCTGCTTCAATATGGTCCAACTTAGAGGAATGATACATCAGTACTCTTCTCTCCCCCTCTTGTTTCTGAAAAAGGATGGAAGAAGTGAACCCTCCTTTTCAGAAACATCAAGATGAAATTTGTTTTTGTAGTCGGGTGCTGTCAGAGCTGCTGCCACCGAGAGATCGGGTTTTTAGGAGAGCAAACGCTGTTGATGCTTCAGGTGTCCAGGTAAGTGAGGAGTGTAAGTTTCTTGGTCCTGCTTCTCTCACTATTTCTCTCAGTGGTTCAGTCCTGGATGTGTAGTCAGGGATGTGGGTACGGCTGTACCCTGTCAACCCCAGGAAGGACAACATGCCTGACACTGTGGTGGGACGTGGATGATGGAGTATGGAATCTCGGTGGGATTTCGAGAGACCAGCACCTTCTCCTGAGATTTCTCTGCCAAGGAAAAGGACAGTTCTGCGACAGGACTGGACTTTGCTCATTTTGACCTTGTAGCCTTTGACAGCCAAGAAGTCAAGTAGGGTTTTTGTCATTTGTAGACAGAGATCAGATGTGGGAGCCCCCAGCAAAAGGTCATCTACATATTGGATGAGTATCACTCCTTCAGGGATTTTCAATTCAGTCAGGTGTGTCTTTAGGATATGATTGAAGATTCCGGGAGAACACCTGTAACCCTGTGGAAGAACCGAATACGTATACTGTTGATGTTCATATGTGAAGGCAAAGAGAGGCTGTGAAGCCTCGTCCAGTGGAATGCTGAAGAAGGCATTAGCCAGATCCACAACGGTGAAGTATTGGTGTTTTGGTGAGAGATTACTCAGTGTAATGTGAGGGTCAGGGACAGGTAGGTCAATGGGTGCAGTGACGCTGTTCACTGCTCGGAAGTCTTGTACCATCCGGTATGTTTCACCTCCTGTTTTCAAGACTGGTAAGATTGGTGTGTTCCATGGAGACACAGTGCGATATATGACACGAGCTCCCAACAACCCATCTATGGTTGGTTTGATCCCCCTGGTCTGTTCAGGTTTCAGACGGTACTGTGTTCGGTAGATAGGAATTTGATCAGGGTTGAGTAAGGTGATGGTGACTGGTGCCACCTGTAGTTGTCCAACATCAAATGGGGTGTGTGTCCATATGCCTTCATCAATGGTGGAAAGCAGTGCTTGTGATGAGGGGTGGTCTGTGTAAGGTTTACCATGGTGTCTTGGGAGAGTCAAACGTTCAGGAAGGCAATGTTCCTCTGTGTCAACTGTCATAAACCTCCACATGTTCTCAGTGGTGGCTTTGGTTATTCCTGGAGTTTGGGTGAGTTCCCACTGGAGTTTGGATGCTCTTCTGATCATAGGCCCAAGGCTCCTTGCTTCAAAACCGTTTCCAACTGCCAGTGTAACATGGGGAGCAGATTCTTCGCCCAGTAGGTACCAGGATTTCAAATGGGAAGGTAGGATAACCGGAGCAGCCACTCCTTCCTGTCCACACACTATGGTACAACATCTGATTGTTGGTGTCAGGTGCATCATGTTTTCATCCCAGTCATCGGTATATGGGTTGACATCATTATCAGTCACATTAAGTGTACAGTGGATTTCAGCTTGAGGAGTCTTGTATGGGTGAAATGTGTAAATGAGTTGTCTCAGCTGGTTGAACTTGAATTGAACCTCAGGGGTTCCTTGGCCGGATTCGATGCACTTCAACCAGTATATTTCTTGGGTCAGGGAGAGCACTGGGGTTGGGATGATGGGTAGCATCAGCACCTAACTGGATGAACTGGTGTGGAGGTAATGGGATCAATGGAAACCTCCACACCCTTTTCGGTAAGGTAGATTGAACATTTCAGTTTGCACAATAGGTCCCTTCCTAATAGGTTGATTGGACAGTTGGGACAATATAGGAATTGATGCTTCAAATTGGAAGGGCCCCATTGGAAGAGCAATGGTATGGTCTTAGTGCCATGTTCCCCACTAGGTGTCCTCCTTGCACCACGAACACAGGCGCTTGTACCACTGCAGGACTTAGGAATGGGTTATAAGGGTTAGTTGGAGGAGTGGGTGTGTATGCGGGTGGTGTGCTCTTCGCTTCCTGTGGCAGGGTCGGATACAGTGGTGCTGAGGGCGCTGGTATGTCACTCATGGACTGTGTCCCCACTATTGGTGTTGTCTCAGTTGTGGGTTCAATCACCACACCCATCATGTCTGGTTTCTTGTATGGGTGTGCTCGTCGTGTTTCCTCAATTGCCCACGTACCTATCCTTAGCTCAGCCTCTGCTCTCTCTCTGTGTTTAGTCCCTTCCTTCTTGAATAAGTGAGACTTATTCCTTTCCACTTCACTTTCTGTTCCTTCCCTCACTGCCTCCCCTAGCTCTATCTCCATAGAGGTGAGTTGCCCTTTAGACGGGGCACCCCCGCTAAAGTAACCTGCCTGTGTCCATTTGAGTCTCACTCCCTCCCACACTTTCTTTACTGTCTTATACTGTTCTTTCCCTCCCGCTCTATCCTGTATTCTTTGATCTAGATATTCATTAAATTTGAGTTTTGGGACGGTAGTGGTTGCCATGGTTATACAGTTTATTAGACTATCTTGGTGCTCTTAGCCCGTCACTGGCCGAATCCAGCAATGTATTCTTGGCGCTGACTGAGATTTATCTCTGATGTCCCACCCTCGTACACAAAAAATGTTCAATGCTTTATTATTAGGAATTATTTTGCAAAAGGTATTATTGTTTTTCAATTATTCGAATTATTATATATTTTCCCAAAAGGTATCAGAACCGCCCTTTTGGAACAATATATTAACAAACCCGAGCGCTCCCAAAACAATCATCAATTTAATCCCATGAATTATTTTGCAAAAGTTATTATTGTCTTTCAGGTACTCGAGCTATTATATACTTTCCCAAAAGGTATCAGAATCGCCCTTTTGGAAGAATACATTAACAAACCCAAGCGCTCCTAAAATAATTATCAATCTAATTCTAGGGATTTATTTAGCAAAAGTTATTATTGTTTTTCAGGTATTCGAGTTATTATATATTTTCCCAAAAGGTATCAGAATCGCCCTTTTGGAACAATATATTAGCAAACTCGAGCGCTCCCAAAATAATTATCAATTTAATTTTGGGAATTATTTTGCAAAAGTTATTATTGTTTTTCAGGTATTCGAATTATTATATATTTTCCCAAAAGGTATCAGAATCGCCCTTTTGGAAGAATATATTAGCAAACTCGAGCGCTTCCAAAACAATTATCAATCTAATTCTAGGAATTATTGAAATACCAACACCGCAAGAGGGAAAAAGTTCAAGTCAGCTTTTAGCGCAGCGGCTACATAACAGGCAAAATAGGACTCGGTGGTCCTCTTAAAAGTTATCAACTAGTTAGTCTCATGAAACGGCCAATCTTACACAACATTCAGGTTATCATTTCAACAATTACATTTTTCATTACATATCAGCATCAACACACGAATTCAGTTTAAGTTCCTCACAGTACATATAGTTGAGTGCCACGTCAACCAAATTGCCCGACTATCTGAACTTGTATTTTTATTATATATTTTTTTGATTCTCCTCAAGGAGACTCCCAGTCGTTTAAACCATTCAACTGGCGTCTAGTCGGGAGAACCTTTTCTGGACTTGGATTCTCACGGAATTAACTCAACCCGACTATCTGAATCTTTTTATCAAGTCACCAGATCCTTCTCTTGTGGATCAAATAAAAGGGTCCATCGCTTGTGAACCAAAAACTGTAATAGGCTTCTCACTAGAAAGCCGCATTTCAACAGGAAATAAAACCACTGTAACTAGACTTCTTCTCTTAGAGTCACATTTCAACAGTAAAAACCTAAGATTTCAGATATCAACAGCAAAAAATAAAAGGGTCCGTCTCTCGTGAACCACAACCTGTAACTAGACTCCTCCCCTAGAGAGTCACATTTCAACAGTAAGAACCTAAAAAATTCAGATATCTTTACATATGTGCCTTTTGAGTCATAATAGATATGTTATAAATTTATCAGTAATCCATACTCACGCCCAGTACTACTGATCATAATTTGGGTTTATCCTACAATACAATATGCAGATTTTGTTTTAACAGGTTCTGCTTACCTTTGTATTGACGGCCGTCTAGATCAGTTTCCTGAGGCGAGCTGGATTCCCGGCTGCTCCTGCGGACAGGTCACCCGTCCTTTCAGATCCGTCTCTTACTTGTCTCCTGTCTCTATCAACTTTTATGGACCGAATTCAGAGTTAGA
Organism: Coregonus clupeaformis; assembly: GCF_020615455.1. Classification (NCBI taxonomy): domain Eukaryota; kingdom Metazoa; phylum Chordata; class Actinopteri; order Salmoniformes; family Salmonidae; genus Coregonus; species Coregonus clupeaformis. The sequence goes on from NC_059202.1 coordinate 44,948,672, forward strand.
AAACCATCCTCTGCTACCAAGTTCTGTTGATAAAACAAGTTTACTGGAGAACGGAGACCAAGTAGAGACTTTCGGACACGGTGGATAATTGTATAATATAAGGCAGTTTATTCAGAGGTAAAGATATCTGTAAATAGCGTGCACGGACCCGTTCGTCAATCTCGTAGGGAGATATCTGAGAGCGCGCCCCCAAACATTGTGTGCTGACATTTTATACAATAAAATAAAGTAGGTTGATTCTAGGAGTTCTGATCTTCTGATTGGTCCTGATGAGTTGGGCGAGGTCACTTCCATTGCATTGGCTCTGAGTCGGGTTGTCTGTCTTCAGATGTTCAGCCTAAAAGAAGGGATTTTGTGTGTGCGTGTGTTATCAGTAATAATGTGTGTGTGTGTAATAATGTGTGTGTGTGTGTGTGTGTGTTTTGGGAAAATGTTCAGCCGAAAGAGGGGATTTTGTGTGTGCGTGTGTTATCAGTAATAATGTGTGTGTGTGTGTGTGTGTTTGTGTTTGTGTGTGTCATGGGAGAACTCGTGAGTTGGAAGGACTGAGAGACCTATGGCGTGGGTGTTGTTCTTAGCCACCTGCTGACAAGGCCGACAAGATAGAAGTCTTTGTCCATTGTATTAAATCCGAAGGCCCAACACAAGATGGGTCATGCACAAAATTTTAGCCAGACCAAGCTATAACATAATATATTTACTACGACACAACTACATATTATTTTATGTTCACAACTCATCAGTTACACACTTGCAAATTGTTTTTACAACTACAAATCTATTCTACACGCTCAAATCATAATGTCAATGATTTACCACCATAACCTCACTGTCTGGGAACGTAACGTTAAAACAATATGAATCAAGTTACTTTTTATTTTCCTGCTTGTGAGCAAGCTAGCTAGTAGATAACCTGTCCTACACACGGCCGGTAGGTATGGCTTGTTTTGCTAGCTAACTAAGAAAGACACAAGCGCTAACGTTAGCTAGCTGTGTAACGTTAGCTATCTAACTTTAGCTAGTTACAAAGATTATGGTAACCCCTTTCATCTGTGTTAGCGTTTCAGCTATCATCCACGTTTTCACTCACTGACATGATCTTCGGGAAATGGTTGGGTACAACTCTGATCAACAAACACAGTTCTGGATAAGTTTTCTGGTCGGTTCTGGAAGCTCCAACGCGAGGTGCAAAGAGGCACCTGTGCTAGCTAGCGATACAGATATTTAGAAAGTTATGCATTGCCTGCCAGTAATAAAACACGGTTACATGGGAAATGTTATGTTCTGCCCAAAATCCTGCAACCCCAATTTGCCTCGTTTCCTTTTAGGTTGAAGAAATGGGACACACACTTTTCATGCCATTTCGCCTGGTAGGCGGTGCAATACCTCACGGTGAGAGCAGATTTAATCTCACATACGGGTGCACATACCTCAGTGATGCACACACAGCCGAGCACTTGCTGAAGTCCAGATCTTGGAATCAATTCCACATCGCTATATCATAGAGTACAAATTGGCTTGAGCCACAATAAAATGAAGTAAATACATGCAATTGCTGACTTCACATTATGTTTGCTATTTCATGCAGCCACAGAATACAAGCTAAACAAATTATTTTGTATTTGAATTCTGCATTCTTTAAAGTTCAGCTATATTGTTGTGCTTGCTTTATGTAGATGTTTATCTCGCTGTTGTTACTTTTGTGAATGGCTAGCCGTTTGCTAGGCTGTTAGCATGTCCCGTTATAGACGGTAGAAAAGATACTCACCCAGAGGCTTAGACGACGCGACAACAGATATAGGGTTCTCGAATAATCTCAGTTTACTAACATCACTACTAGAGTGCTGTTGTAAAGAACAGTGATGGTGCTCTTGCTCCAGTATCAAGGGACAGATAGACCATGATCAGACCCAATGTGAGCGCACACTATATTGTTTTATCTGACAGATTAAGGGGGGCTCAACCCCCCCGGAAAGGGGAGTAAGTAACATGACAACATACTTAGTCCCACTGTAACAATAATAATAATAATAATAATATGCCATTTAGCAGACGCTTTTATCCAAAGCGACTTACAGTCATGCGTGCATACATTATATATATATTTTTTGTGTGTAACAATATCATTCACAAACATGTTCAAACTTTAAAGTGAAAACCGAATTTGGACACAGGGAGTTGAAATGAGAATGTTGATTGACTCAGATGCAATTAGCAATGTGTGATAGATGAGAATACATGGGAAAGACTGAAGTTAGATAAGATAGGGTCATATGAGTGACACTAAGACAGAGAACAAATTGTATTTGTATTGTTCTAGTGAACCACTATCAGTCAAGGGTACATTCAAAGGTGAAATCACAACCAGCAACATAACTGAGCAAGCAGAGTTCATTGTAATCAAAGGAAATGGAGAACCACTCCTGGGCAAAGATACAGTCATAAAACTGGGGGTTCTGAGAATAGGTGCTGATGTCGCAACAGTGACAGACATCAAGCACTCACTAAAACAGCAGTACCCACAAGTGTGAAAAATGTATGCACTCACTAACCGTAAGTCGCTCTGGATAAGAGCGTCTGCTAAATGACTAAAATCTAAAGTGTTCCAGGGAGTTGGAAAACAAAACAGATCAGTCCGCCCATTGACCCAAAGGTGAAACCAGTGGCCCAGACGCTCAGGCGCATACCATTCGACCTCAGGAAGAAGGTAGACTAAAAAGTAGAGAAACTTTTGGACATGGACATTGTAGAAACTGTTAATGACCCCACCCCATGGGTAAATCCAGTCATCATTGTACCAAAGGCAAATTATGAGATAAGAATGTGCTTAGACATGAGACAAGCAAACCAGGCTATAATATCCCAACAGTATACGAGTCCAAAGGCATAGGGCCGACAACAGAAGGAGTGCTAGCTGTGATGCACTTCAGGGACCCAGAAAAGCTGCCTGCTGGGAGTGAAAGCACAGCAGGAAAAACACTCACATGGATCAGATGAGTATGTGAGGATTGTAGCAGTGAGCGCTACACCCAAAGCACTGACTGCCAGAGAGGTAGAGGAAGCGTCAGCCAAAGACCCAGAGCTGAGAAAGGTACGTAATGCTATTGCAAGTGAGCATTTTTAGAACTGTAAAGCTTATGCCCCAATAGCGAGTGATTTATGTGTAGTGGGATACCTACGCTAGTTCTTCACAGAACAGGCATCGTGCTGCCACAGGCATTACATACACGAACACTTGCACTAGCTCATGAAGGACACGTAGGAATAGTGGGCACAAAGCAGCATCTCAGAACCAAGGTTTGGTGGCCTGGCATGGAAAGGGCAGCTGAGAGACAATGTAAATCATGCCACGGTTGTCAGACAGTAGCCAGACCTGACACACCAGAACCACTGAGCCATGTGGGAGTAGTGATGCTGTGGAGGAAGAGGAGGAGCACCTCACGTATCCTTTAACACTGTGGATCCCATTTGCCAGAGGTTTGTGTAGTAGTCTACATAGCCGACCACTACTTCAATGTATTGCGTTTGTGGGTTGTGTTGCACCTTAACATTCACCCAGGCACTCTTTTGGGAATGACTGTGGGCGCAAGGCAAACCTGGAGCTGTTGGATGAGCGAACGCTGACCATCGTGGCTGGACGTCCAGACCAAGGAGCAACGCTACCTCCGCTCCTGCAGTGGGGGAGGCATCGCACCATCATTGTAGTGTCACACACACACAGACAAACACACACACACACTGGCCCTGGATAACCTTGATACACCCTCATTTGTAAACCCATCTGTAACTGTGTTTATCTGCAGGCCCACCCAAGAAAGAGGTACATTGCTGTGGCAGAGAAGGGAGACCAGCCCAACATCGTCATCTATGAATATCCCTCACTACGACCCTACCGCATTCTCAGAGGTATGGGAACTACAACACACACACACACCCACAAATGTTATGGTGTTAGATTATTATAATATATTTTTTCAATTTATAAAGCATGTGATCTATGATCAAGACATTTGGATTGTGGACTTTAACCGTGAGGGCACCCTGCTGGCCAGTGTGGGTAGTGCTCCGGACTACATGCTGACACTGAGAGTGGAGAAATTAACAGGTCATGCTGTGTTGCAAAGCCTTCGTTCTCACAGGACGTCTAAGGGTCACCTTCTCACCTGACAACCCTGGGCAACTCACCACCTCCGGATCAGGACACATGAAGTCAGTAGCAATCAATCAATCAAAATGTATTTGTATACTAGCGCTTTTATACATTTGTCAAAAAGTACTTTATAGAACGCCAAAGCCCCCAAAGAGAAAACAGATTTCATCATGAAATATTGACAATAAATACATAAATGGCTTATTATGTGTACAGTGTATACACCATGAGAGTTGATCTCTTATCATCCATTCTTCTAGGTTTTGGAAATGGCCAGCGCTTTTACTGGTCTCAAACTGAAAGGCCTTCTGGGAAGGCTTAAGAAGACTACCCTGACGGATATCAAGGGGAAGGTCTGTCCACTGCTCTTATCATTCAATTCCTGCTATTCCATTGAAAATGACCCAAACCCAAAGCAATATCCTCTTTTCCTGTTGTTCTATGTTGTCCCGATCACATCCCTTCTGTCTGTGTGTCAGGTGGTGTCTGGGTCTGAGTGGGGGAACATACTAGTGTGGGATGGGGTACCATCAAGGTGGAGATCTGCCATAAGGGGGGAAGGACGTGCCACGCTGGCACTATCCAGCAGTTTGCCCTGGACAAGGGGGAGCTCATGACCATCGGCACTGACGGAGCCATTAGGGTAACCTTTCAGATATAATATAGTCCTCTCAGCCTCAGTCTAAGAGGTCTCTGCTAACCCTAAAAAGCCGGCCTGAACAACTGGTCTGTGGTCAGTTTTGTTGTTTTGCCCGCTGTGTAATATTTCTCCCTGATGATGTCACTTCCTCCACCCTGTGCAGGGCTGGGACCCCCCCCCAAAAAAGCGAACCTTCCCTGTTATTGTAATGGTGAAAGGTTAGCATGTCTTTGGGGTATGATATTTGTGCATCTGTAACCTTCTCACTCATCAGTATTCACGATTCATTCAGGATTATCCATAATCATGGTAGCATCCACATTAATGTAGAAGTGTTTAGAAACATATTCTATTCTTATTTACAATAAAAGTGACTCCAAGATCACACAATACATTATTTACCATTCATTTCTATTAGGCACAAAATAATCTGAAACGCAACCAAAACAAACAGCAAATGCATCCAACAAATTTGCAGTCACAAGCTTGATGTAGTCATTGTGTGCTATGAATATGGGACCAAATATATATATTTTTACTACATTAATACACGTATAAGTGAATTTGTCCCAATACTTTTGGTCCCCTACAATGGGGAACAACAGTATGTACAAAAAGTGCTGTAACTTCTAAACGGTTCACCCGATATAGATGAAAATACCCTCAAATTAAAGCTGCCAGTCTGCAATTTAACCTCATTGTCATTGAATCATTTTCAATCACTGTCCCAATAGTTTTTGAGCTCACTGTATGTGAGACTGTATGGTAACATAATAGTTTATGTAGCGCCTTGTTGCCTTTCACTAGGTTTCAAAGCGCTTTGCTTATCTGTGTAATGTACTGTGTGTTGAGAGTGTTTGCCCCTGCCTGTGTGTGTAGGTGAACCCTAGAGGAGGGACTGGTGGTGGTGGGCTTTGAGGACGGGGTGGTCTGTCTGCTGGAGCTCTACAACCCCCAGAGTTTACGGGTGGTTGCAGGGCGCAGTCGCTATGGAGACGCCGAGCTCCGTCTCAAACAGGCCTTCAAACCCCACAATGCCATTGTGTACGAACGCAACGGAGAGATCCTGGCAACTGGGGTAGTGAGAGGTCCGCAGACTGTCGGCCAATGTGAAATCAGTCATTAGCTCCTATCTATAGACAATCCACTTGTAGATCAAAAACAAACTGAATGGGTATAATAATCCTCTCCTCCACCATCCCTCCTTCTCTCTTTCCCTCTCTAGAGTATGGAATGTACTGTGTTCTTCTTCACTGTGGGGGACAGGTACGACTCCATCGGCTTTGTCACAGGACATGTACAGAGGCTGGTGTGGTCCCCCCAGTCACATGTATAATCCCAGATCAGTGATGACTTTACAAGCCTCTCGTTCACATGTCGTTCACCATAGGGGGCTTATTGGAGCTGTCAGTTGTGACTGAGACTTGTGCTTTAAACAATGTAGGCTACATTTGTTGATTGCTAGGTATACAAATAAGATCATTTCTTGATACATTTCAAACAAGGTCTAGTTGTGGCCGCAACCGGACTAGATTGTGAACGACTCTTGGCGGAATGCATTGCTTGACTGCCGTGAGGGTGATAAACACAATATAGTTCGCAACTGCAGCCCCCCAAACGATTAATTCTCGAGTTTGAGTTTGTTGAGCAGAGGCTATATATGTTTTGGTTCTACAAACCTGGGTCCATCATAACATTCAATAATCAATTAATTGCATTCATTCTTACCCATGCGATCAATTATCAGTTCTAAATATGAATCTTTCTTCTCTATGCTGCCTGCAGCATGATCTATTTTCCTGTGGGCATATGTGACAGACAGACAGTTGTTGGTCGGAAGACGTCTCAGGAGCCGCTGAGCCGGAGGAGCGTTTATCAATCCTGCTGTAGGACTCATTGTAATCTCTCATGGACAGACTACGTAAACATAAATAGTAATCGAGCATCTGACTAATTACGCAATACTTGAATTCTGGGTTAACTGAGATTAGACTCATTGCAGCCTGCAGGTCAAACGAACGATGAAAATGAACGAGTCACTCAGAAAAACGAATCATGACTCGAGTCAGTAAAAAGAGTCGTTCAAAAATAACAAATAATTCGCAAACTTTACATCACTAGTTAATAAGTCATAACCCTTCTTCTGAGTGTGGAGGTTGGTGGTACCTTAATTGGTCAGGACGGGCTCGTGGTGATGGCTGGAGCGGAATTAGTGGAATGGTATCCAATACTTTAAAAACATGGTTTCCATGTGTTGGATGCCATTCCATTAGCGCCTTTCCAGACATTATTATGAGCCGTCCTCCCCTCAGAAGCCTCCACTGGACTGTGTGCATGTGTGTGTGTGTGTGTGTGTGTTCAGGACAAGAACACCCTGCTGGTCCTGTGTAGGAGTGGTGACGTGGTGGAAGTGCAGTCTCCAGACCCAGAGGCCCAGAACCACGGCACACAGTCCAGTGGAGGCTTCTGAGGGGAGGGCTGCAGTTGCGAACTACCACATCTCTGGCCTTCCTACAAGACACTTCATCAAGTCACGCATCAAGGTCTGGCCCTCACTGTCTGGGATCAACTGTACTGTAAACACAAACTAGAGATGTGTTTGTAAATGTTTAAATGTCAGCGGTAGGAGGAGATTGCACGCAGGCAGGCTCTGAAGGAGAAGAGGCAGAGAGAGAGGCGCGGCTGAATGAAGCCAAAGAGCAGGGCCATGAGCCCAATGATGAGGAGCTGCAGCAGGAAGGCAAGGAGAAGGAAGAGCTGCCCCCTCTCTACACCCCCGACCCCCGCCCCAGCCCCCTCTACTGTGGCTTCTACTCCCAACTTGGGGCCTTCTGGCTCTCCATGGTACACACACACTTACCAGGGCCGTCTCATTCTCTCTCTCTCACTCACTCACTCATGACTTTGCCACCCCGAAGTGGACAAATATGTGAAATTTAGCCTGCTGGTACATGGACAATTATTATCAAGCCAAACATGGACAATTCCATAAGGAGTTGACAAAAGTGCAGAAACACACTGGCACTGGCTACTATTACTGGTCTCCTCAATAATTGTTTTACAAAAATGAATGATTTATGGTTGTAATGTATTTATTCATTTAAAACATATTTATGGAAATGCTATAGTTCTTTATCTGGAACTTTTAAATCTCTTTCTGTTAAAATATGAGTAATGTTTTTGTTACCTCTCATTCTGGCTGATATTCAGGACCAAATTCCCCTTCAGATTTTGAGCACACAAACACCATAAAGCCACTCCCACTTCTCAATTCAAGGAAAACGAAAGTGATTTAGGATAGTCTGCTGCTCAGGCTGTGTTTGTGTGCAACAAAATGGCAGAGGCCATTTTCAACAACCAAGATCTGTTCTTTTGTTCGATATGCTTGGATGTACTTAAGGATCCAGTGACTATACATTGTGGGCATAGCTACTGTTTGGGTTGTATCAACAACTGCTGGGATCAGGATGATCGGAAAGGTGTCTACAGCTGTCCTCAATGCAGACAGACCTTCACCCCAAGGCCTGTTCTTAATAAGAGCACTGTCTTGGCTGAAGTGGTGGAGAAACTGAAGAAGACAGGATCCCAAGCTCTCTGTTATGCTGGACCTGGAGATGTGGAGTGTGATTTCTGTACTGTAAGGAAACTCAAAGCTGTCAAGTCCTGTCTGGTGTGTCTGACTTCTTACTGTGTGACTCACCTCCAGCCTCACTATAGCCTTTCTACCTTAAAGAAGCACACGCTGGTCAAAGCCACACAACTACAGGAGAAGATCTGCTCTCACCATGAAAGACTGTTGGAAGTTTACTGTCGGACCGATCAGCAGTGTATCTGTCTGTTGTGTGTGATGGAAGAACATAAAGGCCATGATACAGTCTCAGCTGAAGCAGAAAGGAATGAGAAACAGGTAAAGATTGGAATTGTGAACTAGCTCTTTTAATGCATTTTTCAACATTTCACAATTTCTACACTGCTCAAAAAAATTAAGGGAACACTAAAATAACACATCCTAGATCTGAATGAATGAAATAATCTTATTAAATACTTTTTTCTTTACATAGTTGAATGTGCTGACAACAAAATCACACAAAAATTATCAATGGAAATCAAATGTATCAACCCATGGAGGTCTGGATTTGGAGTCACCCTCAAAATTAAAGTGGAAAACCACACTACAGGCTGATCCAACTTTGATGTAATGTCCTTAAAACAAGTCAAAATGAGGCTCAGTGCCTGTATGACCTACCTACAACGCCTGGGCATGCTCCTGATGAGGTGGCGGATGGTCTCCTGAGGGATCTCATCCCAGACCTGGACTAAAGCATCCGCCAACTCCTGGACAGTCTGTGGTGCAACGTGGCGTTGGTGGATGGAGCGAGACATGATGTCCCAGATGTGCTCAATTGGATTCAGGTCTGGGGAACGGGCGGGCCAGTCCATAGCATCAATGCCTTCCTCTTGCAGGAACTGCTGACACACTCCAGCCACATGAGGTCTAGCATTGTCTTGCATTAGGAGGAACCCAGGGCCAACCGCACCAGCATATGGTCTCACAAGGGGTCTGAGGATCTCATCTCGGTACCTAATGGCAGTCAGGCTACCTCTGGCGAGCACATGGAGGCCCCCCAAAGAAATGCCACCCCACACCATGACTGACCCACCGCCAAACCGGTCATGCTGGAGGATGTTGCAGGCAGCAGAATGTTCTCCACGGCGTTTCCAGACTCTGTCACGTGCTCAGTGTGAACCTGCTTTCATCTGTGAAGAGCACAGGGCGCCAGTGGCGAATTTGCCAATCTTGGTGTTCTCTGGCAAATGCCAAACGTCCTGCATGGTGTTGGGCTGTAAGCACAACCCCCACCTGTGGACGTCGGGCCCTCATACCACCCTCATGGAGTCTGTTTCTGACCGTTTGAGCAGACACATGCACATTTGTGGCCTGCTGGAGGTCATTTTGCAGGGCTCTGGCAGTGCTCCTCCTGCTCCTCCTTGCACAAAGGCGGAGGTAGCAGTCCTGCTGCTGGGTTGTTGCCCTCCTACGGTCTCCTCCACGTCTCCTGATGTACTGGCCTGTCTCCTGGTAGCGCCTCCATGCTCTGGACACTATGCTGACAGACACAGCAAACCTTCTTGCCACAGCTCGCATTGATGTGCCATCCTGGATGAGCTGCACTACCTGAGCCACTTGTGTGGGTTGTAGACTCCGTCTCATGCTACCACTAGAGTGAAAGCACCGCCAGCATTCAAAAGTGACCAAAACATCAGCCAGGAAGCATAGGAACTGAGACGTGGTCTGTGGTCACCACCTGCAAAACCAGTCCTTTATTGGGGGTGTCTTGCTAATTGCCTATAATTTCCACCTGTTGTCTATTCCATTTGCACAACAGCATGTGAAATGTATTGTCAATCAGTGTTGCTTCCTAAGTGGACAGTTTGATTTCACAGAAGTGTGATTGACTTGGAGTTACATTGTGTTGTTTAAGTGTTCCCTTTATTTTTTTGAGCAGTGTATATCATTGGCACTGACTTTCAAAATCAGTTCAGAAACACAAAAACATTGTTTTGAAAACATAACCGTTGACGTGTTTGAGGGTTCTAAAGCCCTCATTAGGCTGTAAAGCAGGGAATAAAAATGTGTGGGCCAATCATTGTTCAAAGTTGTGATATTTGGAGACACATGTTCCAATAACATTATTTCCAAAGATGAACACAGTGCAATATGATTGTTTGTTTACAGAAGCAGTTTGGAGAGAAAAAGAGAAAATACCAGAAGAGAATCCAGGAGAGAGAGAAGGAGCTGCGAGAGTTGAGACAGGCTGTGAAGACTCTTAAGGTGAGTATTGGCTATACACCTGCATACATTTATAAAGCATAAGTGCTCCTTTACTGAACAATAAATGCTACATAAAATACAATGTCTCTACAGCATACTGCAGGGGCAACAGTGGATGAGAGTGAGAGGATCTTTACTGAGCTGATCCGCTCCATTGAAAGAAGGCGCTCTGAGGTGAAGGAGCAGATCAGAGCCCAGGAGAAGAGTGCAGTGAGTCGGGTTGAGGGACTCCTGCAGCGACTGGAGCAGGAGGTTGCTGAGCTCAAGAGGAAAGATACTGATCTGAAGGAGCTCTCAAACACAGAGGATCACATCCAATTCCTCCAGGTGTCAATGAGTCATGACTCATGAGCTCCACACATGGGTCTCACAAGTGTTTCCCAATGGAACTGTCTCTTGATTTCTTTCAAAGTAACATTTATTTCTCATTAACATTTGTTTCTCTTTAATTTTTTGCATTGTAGGGTTTCCAGTCTCTCTTAGTCAGTCCAGAATCTTATGTCTCACCATGCGTCACTGTCAATCCACATGCCCCTTTTGAGGCTGTGAAGAAAGTCCTTTCTGATCTGAGAGAGCGATTGGAAACAATGTCTAAGGGCATTGCTAAGATGTCTGAAAAAAGTAAGGAAAGAATGTATCTGTCCTCAAAAATATGTAATGATGTAATGTCTGCTAGTTAAGTATTTAGGTGAACAATTTAATCACTAGACCATTCATCTTTGTCCTTATCCTTAGTCCAAATCGATCCTGATCCCAAGACAAAAGAGGAATTTGTAATATGTAGGTAACAATTTTATATTTTATTACTGACACACATACACACACACAAATAACTTGTATTTAATTTTTTTCCAACTTTCAGACTCCTGCCAGCTTACAATGGATCCCAATACAGTATTTGAAAACCTTCGCCTCTCTGAAGGGAACAGAACAGTGACATGGAGCAAAAAGGCCCAGTCCTATCCAGATCATCCAGAGAGATTCACTGAATATGACCAAGTGTTGTGTAGTGAGGGTTTGTCTGGAAATTGCTATTGAGAGGTAGAGTGGAAAGGGGCTAGGGTTGAGATAGCTGTCTCTTATAAAGGGAAAGGGTTGAAAGAGTGTGGCTTTGGATACAGTGATCAGTCCTGGTGTCTGTCCTGCTCTCATTCAGGATGCACTTTCTGGTACAATGGTATTATGACTAAAATATCTATCCCCTGCTCCTCCAGAGTAGGAGTGTACCTGGACAGCAGGGCAGGAACTCTGTCCTTCTATAGCATCTCTGACACGATGTCCCTCCTCCACAGAGTGCAGACCGCATTCACTCAGCCCCTGTATCCTGGGTTTATGGTTGGTAGAGGGGCATCTGTGAAGATAATGCCACCTAAATAGAAATACAGTATGATCAGCTAAGACAGAAATCCAAATGGGGCTTCAGAATGATAAACATTGCTTCAGTGTTATACCCATAGGCTAGATAATGTATCAGTGTTCTATGGTTATACCTAAATCTTTGGGAATATCATTTTCAATCACTTTTATTAGAATAGTATGACTATATGGCATCATCTTTTTCTGTTTTGCTCACCTCATCAACAATTACCTTTTCACTTATCTGTACAGGTTATTGTTATTCAGATCAAATCAGAATGTGTAAATCAAACTACAATGAATCCAAAACTGTGGAATGTGATCTTTCAAAATAAAAGTAATCATGGAATTTAAATAGATGGTTCTACTGATTTATTTTATTTACTTTACAGGAACCTATCTTATGTTTAGAAATATAGATGCATTTGTTGGATAGCCTACTTTATCTAGGTTAACAGTAGAAATACAAAGGTCCACCACACACATCTTTAAATTAAATGGTACATAATATTTCTGAATGCACGTATAGCTACCAATTTAACACTATCTGATTTATTTCTGGAAAAAAAAAAAGTTAATGTGAGTCCTGAAAAAGCTTCAGTGGTGATAGATGACTTCATTAACCAACATGCTCTGCAATTACAAAGTCCCTCTCCCAGTGTTGCAAAGCAATGAGTCAACTTCAAAAGAAGATGGACTCCTCTGAGAAACAGACAGATGAAACCAATTTACAAGGTAATATAAAAGTTCACAGCTCAACTAATTATAGATTTTGACTACAGTCACTGAATGTTGGAATTGACCTCTTAAGGATCGGACCCTTCTTTTCAATTTTCGCCTAAAATGACATACCCAAATCTAACTGCCTGTAGCTCAGGACCTGAAGCAAGGATATGCATATTCTTGATACCATTTGAAGGGAAACACTTTGAAGTTTGTGGTAATGTGAAACTAATGTAGGAGAATATAACACATTAGATCTGGTAAAAGATAATACAAACAAAAAAACATGTGTTTTCTATTTCCAGTTGCCATGATGTGTTTTTTGTTGTTGTGCACTCTCCTCAAACAATAGCATGGTATTTTTTCACTGTAATAGCCACTGTAAATTGGACAGTGCAGTTAGATTAACAATAATTTAAGCTTTCTGCCCATATAAGACATGTCTATGTCCTAGAAAGTTTGCTGTTACTTACAACAATCATGCTAATAACCTTAGCGCACGTTAGCTCAACCGTCCTGTATATGGGACACCGATCCCGTAGAGGTTAATAGGTCAAATCAAAGACACATTTATTATTTACCCAAACATGTTTACTGATGAGGGAAGTAAGAAGCATCTCTGAGTCTGACCCCAAAAATGTTAAAGAGAATTTTCAAAAATGTTCAACTTCATATTAATCATCTCCAGCACCACCCCAACAACAACATGTTGTGGAGAGAAAAAAAGATAGAGGAAGATAAGTGTTTCCAATGGCATCATCGGTGTGTGTCATGCGATTTTAACCAATTATGAGTAGGCAAGGCCTACTAATTGCCTACTAATTGTCTACTAATTGGTCAATGATATAATTGGAAACACTTATCTTCCTCTATCTTTTTTTCTCTCCACAAAACATAGTAACGCGCCATTTTCACATACAGTGAGGGAAAAAAGTATTTGATCCCCTGCTGATTTTGTACATTTGCCCACTGACAAAGAAATGATCAGTCTATAATTTTAATGGTAGGTTTATTTGAACAGTGAGAGACAGAATAACAACAAAAAAATCCAGAAAAACACATGTCAAAAATTTTATAAATTGATTTGCATTTTAATGAGGGAAATAAGTATTTGACCCCCTCTCAATCAGAAAGATTTCTGTCTCCCAGGTGTCTTTTATACAGGTAACGAGCTGAGATTAGGAGCACACTCTTAAAGGGAGTGCTCCTAATCTCAGTTTGTTACCTGTATAAAAGACACCTGTCCACAGAAGCAATCAATCAATCAGATTCCAAACTCTCCACCATGGCCAAGACCAAAGAACTCTCCAAGGATGTCAGTGACAAGATTGTAGACCTACACAAGGCTGGAATTGGGCTACAAGACCATCGCCAAGCAGCTTGGTGAGAAGGTGACAACAGTTGGTGCGATTATTCGCAAATGGAAGAAACATAAAATAACTGTCAATCTCCCTCGGCCTGGGGCTCCATGCAAGATCTCACCTCGTGGAGTTGCAATGATCATGAGAACAGTGAGGAACTACACGGGAGGATCTTGTCAATTATCTCAAGGCAGCTGGGACCATAGTCACCAAGAAAACAATTGGTAACACACTACGCCGTGAAGGACTGAAATCCTGCAGCGCCTGCAAGGTCCCCCTGCTCAAGAAAGCAGGGGGACCGTCTGAAGTTTGCCAATGAACATCTGAATGATTCAGAGGAGAACTGGGTGAAAGTGTTGTAGTCAGATGAGACCAAAATTGAGCTCTTTGGCATCAACTCAACTCGCCGTGTTTGGAGGAGGAGGAATGCTGCCTATGACCCCAAGAACACCATCCCCACCGTCAAACATGGAGGTGGAAACATTATGCTTTGGGGGTGTTTTTCTGCTAAGGGGACAGGACAACTTCATCGCATCAAAGGGACGATGGATGGCGCCATGTACCGTCAAATCTTGGATGAGAACCTCCTTCCCTCAGCCAGGGCATTGAAAATGGGTCGTGGATGGGTATTCCAGCATGACAATGACGCAAAACACACGGCCAAGGCAACAAAGGAGTGGTTTAAGAAGAAGCACATTAAGGTCCTGGAGTGGCCTAGCCAGTCTCCAGACCTTAATCCCATAGAAAATATGTAGAGGGAGCTGAAGGTTCGAGTTGCCAAACGTCAGCCTCGAAACCTTAATGACTTGGAGAAGATCTGCAAAGAGGAGTGGGACAAAATCCCTCCTGAGATGTGTGCAAACCTGGTGACCAACTACAATAAACGTCTGACCTCTGTGATTGCCAACAAGGGTTTTGCCACCAAGTACTAAGTCATGTTTTGCAGAGGGGTCAAATACTTATTTTTTGTTGTTGTTATTCTGTCTCTCACTGTTCAAATAAACCTACCATTAAAATTATAGACTGATCATGTCTTTGTCAGTGGGCAAACGTACAAAATCAGCAGGGGATCAAAAACTTTTTTCCCTCACTGTAAGGTCCCACAGTTGACAGTGCATGTCAGAGCAAAAACCATGCCATGAGGTCGAAGGAATCGTCCGTAGCGCTTCGAGACAGGATTGTGTCGAGGCACAGATCTGGGGAAGGCTACCAAAAACGGTCTGCAGCATTGAAGGTCCCCAAGAACACAGTGGCCTCCATCATTCTTAAATGGAAGAAGTTTGGAACCACCAAGACTCTTCCTAGAGCTGGTCGCCCAGCCAAACTGAGCAATCGGGGGAGAAGGGCCTTAGTCAGGGAGGTGACCAAGAACCCGATAGTCACCCTGACAGAGCTCCAGAGTTCCTCTGTGGAGATGGGAGAACCTTCCAGAAGGACAACCATCTCTGCAGCACTCCACCAATCAGGTCTTTATGGAAGAGTGCCCAGACGGAAGCCACTCCTCAGTAAAAGGCACATGACAGCCTGCTTGGAGTTTGCCAAAAAGGCACCTAAAGGACTCTCAGACCATGAGAAACAAGAATCCCTGGTCTGATGAAACCAAGATTGAACTCTTTGGCCTGAATGCCAAGCATCACATCTGGAGGAAACCAGGCACCGCTCATCACCTCGCCAATACCATCCCTACGGTGAAGCATGGTGGTGGCACCATCATGCTGTGGGGATGTTTTTCAGCGGCAGGGACTGGGAGACTAGTCAGAATCGAGGGAAAGATGAACGGAGCAAAGTACAGAGAGATCCTTAATAAAAACCTGCTCCAGAGCGCTCAGGACCTCAGACTGGGGCGAAGGTTCACCTTCCAACAGGACAACAAACCTAAGCACACAGCTAAGACAACGCATGAGTGGCTTCGGGACAAGTCTCTGAATTAATGTCCTTGAGTGGCCCTGCCAGAGCCTGGTCTTGAACCCGATTGAACATATCAAATCAAATCAAATCAAATGTATTGGTCACATACACATGGTTATCAGATGTTATTGTGAGTGTAGCGAAATGCTTGTGCTTCTAGTTCCGACAGTGCAGCAATATCTAGCAAGTAATATCTAACAGTTCCTCAAAAAAGATCTAATACACACAAATCTAAGTAAAGGAATGGATTAAGAATATATAAATATGTGGATGAGCAATGTCATTGTCAGAGCAGCATAGGCTAAGATGCAATAGATAGTATAGAATACAGTATATACATATGAGATGGGTAATGCAAGATATGTAAACATGATTAAAGTGCCATTATTAAAGTGACTAGTGTTCCATTTATTAAAGTGGCCAGTGATTTTCAAGTCTGTATGTAGGCAGCAGCCTCTCTGTGCTAGTGATGGCTGTTTAACAGTCTGATGGCCTTGAGATGGAAGCTGTTTTTCAGTCTCTCGGTCCCAGCTTTGATGCACCTGTACTGACCTCGCCTTCTGGATGATAGCGGGGTGAACAGGCAGTGGCTCGGGTGGTAGTTGTCCTTGATTCTCTTTTTGGCCTTCCTGTGACATCGGGTGCTGTAGGTGTCCTGGAGGGACCTGAAAATAGCTGTCAGCGACGCTCCCCATCCAACCTGACAGAGCCTGAGAGGATCCGCAGAGAAGAAAACTCCCCAAATACAGGTGTGCCAAGCTTGTAGTGTCATACCCAAGAAGACTTGAGGCTGTAATCGCTGCCAAAGGTGCTTCAACAAAGTACTGAGTAAAGGGTCTGAATACTTATGTAAATGTGATGTTTCAGTTAATTTTTTTCTTTTTTTTGCACAATTTTCTAAAAACCTGTTTTTGCTTTGTCATTATGGGGTATTGTGTGTAGATTGATGAGGGGGGGAAACTATTTAATAAATTTTAGGATAAGGCTGTAATGTAACAAAATGTGGAAAAAGTGAAGGGGTCTGAATACTTTCCGAATGCACTGTATATCTGGTTGGAAACAAGAACTTGCAGAGAATAAACTTGATAGATAGACCATTTACCTAATGTTCTTATTTAGTGGTGTATTGCTCTTTATGCCTTTCTGCTTTGTGGTGTTGAGAAAGGCAGAAGACACATTTCTGTTTACACCAATGGACAAGAAAGTTAGTATCTATTCTATTCTATTGTTATTTATTTTGCTCTTTTGCACCCCAGTATCTCTATTTGCACATAATCTCTTGCACATCTAGCATTCCAGTGTTAATACTATTTGTAATTATTTTGCACTATAGCCTATTTATTGCCTTACCTCCATAACTTGCTACATTTGCACACACTGTATATATATTTTCTGTTGTATTTTTTGACTTTATGTTTTTTTACCCCATATGTAACTCTGTGTTGTTGTTTTTATCGCACTGCTTTGCTTTATCTTGGCCAGGTCGCAGTTGTAAATGAGAACTTGTTCTCAACTGGCTTACCTGGTTAAATAAAGGTGAAATAAATAAATAAAATAAATTGAGGTGAAGATTTTGTCCTAACTTGCACATAGATCTGAGGCTGTCTCTATTCAGACCATAAGCAGTTTCCCAATGCAATAACCTATCGAAGTACATAACACGCTTGTGCTTGCATTAGTGGGTGCGTGTGTTGAGCTGCCAGAGGCAAGGCACAGAAGAAAAGGGCGAGGCTTTCGGGAAGGGAGGGAAATAGTTACGTAACCAATGACGTCAGGTGAGCCAACACATTCGTCATTTAAACCCAGGCGGGAAAGTACAATTAACGTTGGGCTCTCGTGAAGTCTACGTTGAAAGTGTATGTCCCGCTTGTATCAGTTTGTAGGGTGAAAAATTTGAACAACATGGTGAGGACGAAGGCAGACAGTGTCCCCGGAACTTACAGAAAAGGTAATGTTCTACAATCAAAACCTGATGAAGTTCTGTTACACGTATTTAGTTTGACTCAAACAAGTGAACGTTAGTTTGATGGTTATTCATTGTACGAAACTGGACTCGCTAGTTACTGTAGCCAACACGTTTTGCGAACATAATTGCCACCCCTGCATTCCATTATTTTGGACAAACTTTAACTGCTAATATTCGATTTTAGTGATTAGATAGTTTGATTGACTGGGTAAGATTCCTGTCTCCCGCCAACACAGCTGGCGCGCATGCTAACCCAGACGGATGTTGGCTTTGCTTAGCTAATTACGTTCGTACTCGCATCTCATGATTTTTGTGCCGGATTGGATTGTTACCTTTTAACACTACACTTGCACCAATAAATTAAACGTTTGATGTTTACAATTTAAAGAATGGATAACGAATTGGCGGAAAATTTCTTATTCGCGTATTTTCGTTAGCTAGTTAACTAGTTGGTGTTTATTATCCTCAATCTGGCGCCAATTTCGACGCCCAAATAAGCAAACAAGCCAGTCATGCAAATGTGTCGGTGGAAATTACTTTGCAAAACATTGCTACTTTATAACTAAAACTCTGCATTGCAATACACGGCACTTGCTTGATTAAAAATGACTTAACAAACGCTTATACCATTTCAGCTGTGGCTGCATCTGCACCCAGGAAGTCATTGGGTGCCTCGAGTTCTGCAAATGCATCAAGCAGCTCTCAAGCAGGCACCCCTGGTGAGTCATGATTTCATTCAGCCTCAAAGTGATTTTTTTTACATTTTAGTCATTTAGCAGACGCTCTTATCCAGAGCGACTTAGTTAGTGAGTGCATACATCTTCATACTGCCCCCCCGTGGGCTAGTTAAAATAGTCCAATGTTTCCATGTAAGGTAGATGCCTACTTAACCATTTTTGGTAGATGCTTAACAACTATTCCCTCCAGATGTTTTTCTTTCTCATGTGTCCATCAGTGGTGAGTAGTCATGGCAGATATGTCTAAATTGTGAAATGTAATGATGCCATTATTTTTGCAGCAAAGAGTAAATTTGCTGGCGGGAATCCTGTGTGTCCTCGGCCCACCCCAACTTGGCAAAAAGGCATTGGGGATTTCTTTGGTGGGCCCGGCTGGAAGCCTGAGAAAGAGAACCAGCTCCCCCAGTCAGATGATGAAGAGGCCGGAGGTAGTGGAGTGTCCAAGGCATCCAAGAAGTACGTTTGAGTGCTATTAAGCTTAGTTTTAGTGCCTGCTGATCTGAAGGAAGTGAAGTATATTCTCAAACATTTTCTTTAGACTCTGTTACAAAAACCTTGTCAAAGTTACTAATATAAATAACTAATTCTGATACTTCAAACTACAGCGTTGCATCTGTCTGTTCTCTATATGTAACGTTGCACTGTTTTTGGAACAGATTCTGAAGATTATCATTTTAGTAATTTTTTTATCCTGGTTTTGTGGAGTTATTTGCCAAAGCAGAATCAATGGGAAACGCGTACAATTCCTGCTGTTGTTTCTGTAAAAATGTACCCTAAGTTTTGGAGGTTCATCTGGCCGGTTGTGATTCTTTGTAAGCACGTTGAGTGACGTGTCAGGTTTCACATTTTCAGGGTACATCTATGACTTTCAGTGTGCTGCGGAGCCAGTTCAAATGTAATTATGGGTGACACAACATTGCTGTCCCATCTAATGTCAATCACTCACCTTTCAGATCCAGACCACTGCCTGGTGAAGACGATGATGAATGAGCTTAGCCAATGGTGTCCCAATTGAAAAGCCATTGCTTCTAGTACTCGAATGGGCTGGCAGATTTAATGTATATCTTTGTATATAATTGATTAATTCGTGGTTTTTGTACAGAAGTTAATAAACCCTTTTTTGTATGCATGATTCCATAACATTTTGTTTTGTCACTACCCTATTTTCCTACTTACAATATCTAGTCTATTTTCTCAATCTAAATTGCTGTGTTAACAATGTTTTTTTTGTTATTGAAAAGCCTTGATGGTAGCATTAGTATATGCATCAGTGGATTCCCTGCATGCCCAACAACTTCTGAAATCATGCCCTAACTAATTTATTAGCCAATATTTTTCTTGTCTTATGGGTAAGGTCTACATTTACATCATTTAGCAGACGCTCTTATCCAGAGTGACATACAAATTGGTGCATTCAACTTATGATAGCAAGTGGGACAACCCCTTTTTTTCATATTTTTATGGGGGGGTAGAAGATCACTTTATACTATTCCAGGTATTCCTTAGAGGTAGGGTTTCAAGTGTCTCCGGAAGGTGGTCAGTGACTCCGCTGTCGTGGGGGAGCTTGTTCCACCATTGGGGTGCCAGAGCAGCAAATAGCTTTGACATCTACATACCAGTAGATGGCACTAGGTCATTAAGAATAAGGTCAATGTTGAGGGGGCGTAATGCACACGTGTACATCTGAAATAGGACAAATATAAGCACCCACCTTATTAAATTGTTTAAATGTAATGAGGATGACAGCTTGTCTGAGCAATGCTTGATGATTAGTGTTCCATGATTAGACTACGTATTTTTGTCCCATTTTATACGAGTGGTATACATCAAAATATCCTCAACTATTAGGGCTAAAATTGTCGTTAGATTAATTTGTCCCTAGAATTGTTTAAATGCTTGACCTTTTGTAAAGTAGCGTGAACCTCCAGTGCTACATGTTTTTGTTAATACTGTGAGCTTTTCCACCTATATCAGCAGGAAAGGTGTGGGTGGAACCAACTCGTCATTCGTGAGAAGTGTCAAGTGTGACTGACAAAATGTCAGACACCCGTGTCAATCATAGTAGTACGGCGCCCCTGGAGCAAATTATGGTTAAGTGCCTTGCTCAAGGGCACATTGACCGTTTAAAAAAAAATGTTTTTACATTGTCAGCTCGGATATTCAAACCAGCGACCTTTCGGTTACTGGCCCCTCTAACCGCTAGTCTACCTGCCGCCCGTAAAGCACATTGGCCTGTAATTTCCATGACAACGTCGTGCACGTCTGTGATCGAGACTCATCGATTTCCAAGTATTGGAAGTTTATCGGAATACACTCGCAACTGAATATCTCCCAGGAGGATGTTGGATCAACGCTTCCGGAACCACTGTTGCAACAGTTTTACAGAGACTGAAGAGGAAGCGAGACACTCCACTCAAATTTGTTTTTTCCCCCCCTAGTTCAATGGAAGTAAGTAGACCAGACCCAGCTGCTATTGCATTTGTTTCTATGGGAGACACCCGGTTAGACCGGAACTGACCACTTTTTTTTCAATAGTAAACAGCCGGAGTGAGCTATCGCCGTTTATCCACCATCTTTGATTTTTAATTCAGCGGCGAACTGAAGAGTGCTCTGGGATG
Source organism: Coregonus clupeaformis (assembly GCF_020615455.1). Classification (NCBI taxonomy): domain Eukaryota; kingdom Metazoa; phylum Chordata; class Actinopteri; order Salmoniformes; family Salmonidae; genus Coregonus; species Coregonus clupeaformis. The sequence continues at coordinate 44,969,964 of NC_059202.1, forward strand.
CTTAACTGAAAACACCAATTGACGTCGCGTCCTCGTTTCTGGCGTTATCGCTACACGGAAAATAAATGACTAAATGCGTCCAGGACCACATTGAAAGTAAGTAACATTTCCACAAGCTAGCATTGGCTAACGCTAGCTTACCTGCATTTTCTGAACGCAGCCTAGGCTAGGTTTAACTTAGTAGCAGCTACATAGCTAGCTGGTAGCTAACAACTTGCTGGCCTGAATTGAAGACATTGCCTGGACAATTACCTTTAGCCAGCTAACGTTAGTTAGCTAACGAACCACCCACCTAGGCTAGAGAGCATTAGACCACAAGGAAATGCATCCTGGTTTCACTGTTTTGTTTGTGTGTGGTGCAGACAGTACATGTATCTAATTGGATTGTGAGTGGTTAACTAACGTTAGTGTTTGTTGCCTGTCAAATGAGTTTCCGTCATTAGTTAGCGTTACGTTAACTACAGTTAACTGGTGATCTAACTAGGGGACTAATGGCTATAAGGGCTAGTTATTAGCTCGTTTGTCAAATAAATGACACGGGAACGCTAGTTTTTCATAAGTAGTTAACGTTATCAATGTCCAGTAATCTGTCTCGTTACTCAAACCCATGTCAGAAGCAAGCTAGCCAGGTGTCTTGAGTTTGTATTTGTATTTATGACGCTCCTGACACTGATATGCATTGCCTTAGACGGCTGCGCCATTCGGGTGCCCCCGAGTTTAATTATTGTCGAGTTTAATTAGGGTGTCAATCAAAAACGCATATTTTGACCAATGGGTCAACAAACACTTACTAATTGTGTAGGTAATCCTCTAAGAAAACCAATAGTCCAAACCTCATGTCTGTAACATAATCCGTCCAAAAGTTATTGGGAGTTTTCACCGTTGTAGGATGGCCACAATTAGGGTGACTAAATCAGTGGAGGCCAGAGGGAAAAGTGTTCGAAAATATTATTGCGTCAACTATGCTAAATTCGGTGCAAGAATTAAGGCTACTGGTTACCTGACACGCTCACTCCACCATTGAATTCATATTCTTTGTTCTCAAATCCACAGGACATATAACAATATAGAGCCAGGTAAAATGGATATCGGTTGAGCAATGACGTGTACAGTAGTATTCATATTTTAGTATACCTTTTCATATTAATTCGAAATTCCTGTTCTTTGAAGATTTCTCACAAAAACAAGCGTATCTCTGTGAAATATCAACGGAATACTGAGCGTACCAAACTTTTTATTTTGAAAGCCTTTAACATTTAATTTAGCTCGTGTTATGGTAATTTAGCATTTTGCCACCCGCGGAAACAACCTTGAAGACAAAGACCACAACTTCACAAAAATTATGTGTGCGCTTCCATGGGGCAGAAGTCAGGCTCTTGTGATTTTGGATGGCCAAATTGCTAGGAAGAATGACAAACTGCCATGTGGGGAATCGTAAGTGGCTCAATCAGCTCGTTTCATCATGTTATTGATACCATGTGTTGTTGTTTTGACTGATTTCATGTCAAGGCTAATATGGTTAAAATTCGCTAGCTGGCTAACCAACAACTGTAACAATGTATTTTAGACAAGTGGTAATTGTGCACATTTATTTACGTTTTCAATCAACATAGAGGAAATATACATGTTGTCAACAAGCTAAGCCAACATCTTATGGTTGCACATGTCGTTTTTGTTGCTAAACAATCAACCCAAAAGTTTGATATATTATGTAAATAAATCCTACTTTTTGGAAATTAGGTTAAGACCCCACTGAACGATTCAGAACACGAGTAATCATATTTGTATTGGTAAAATGAAATTTCTCATCCTTATGTCATATAAAATACATCACCAAAGTTAGTTTTACCTACAGTGCCTTGCAAAAGTATTCAACCCCCTTGTCGTTTTTCCTATTTTGTTGCATTACAACCTGTAATTGAAATTGATTTTTATTTGGATTTCATGTACACAATAGTCCAAATTGGTGAAGTGAAATATCTGAAACTTTGAACATCCCACGGAGCACCGTTTTAAATCCATTATAAAAAAATTGAAAGAATATGGCACCACAACAAACCTGCCAAGAGAGGGCCGCCCACCAAAACTCACGGACCAGGTAAGGAGGACATTAATCAGAGAGGCAACAAAGAGACCAAAGATAACCCTGAAGGAGCTGCATAGCGCCACTGCTGAGATTGGAGCATCTGTCCATAGGACCACTTTAAGCCGTACAATCCACAGAGCTGGGCTTTACGGAAGAGTGGCCAGAAAAAAGTCATTGCTTAAAGAAAAAAAGAAGCAAATACGTTTGGTGTTCACCAAAAGGCATGTGGGAGACTCCACAAACATATGGAAGAAGGTGCTCTGGTCAGATGAGACTAAAATTGAGCTTTTTGGCCATCAAGGAAAATGCTATGTCTGGTGCAAACCCAACACCTCTCATCACCCGAGAACACCATCCCCACAGTGAAGCATGGTGGTGGCAGCATCGTGCTGTGGGAATGTTTTTCATCGGCAGGGACTGGGAAACTGGTCAGAATTGAAGGAATGATGGATGGCGCTAAATACAGGGAAATTCTTGAGGGAAACCTGTTTCAGTCTTCCAGAGATTTGAGACTGGGACGGAAGTTCACCTTCCAGCAGGACAATGACCCTAAGCATACTGCTAAAGCAACACTCGAGTGGTTTAAGGGGAAAGATTTAAATGTATTGGAATGGCCTAGCCAAAGCCCAGACCTCAATCCAATTGAGAATCTGTGGTAGGACTTAAAGATTGCAAATTTATCTCACAGAAGAAAGCATCCGAGCGAGCGAAACAGCGCCCCTGGTTCAGGTTATCAGTCAACCTACCAGATCACAACTTTACTAATGCTGCAGAAATTTGCTTTACAGCAGTATCCAAATCCATTGTGTCACGAACCGGCTCAAGTTCGTAACAAAAGGGAGACACGTGGAGACAAGGAGTACTCAAAGTATATATTTATTAATTAAAGTAAACTAAATCAAATAACAATGGTGTGTGTAATCAGTAGTGTAAGTGAGTGTTTGCATGCATAAATGTAATATGGAAAAGTGTTGAGAGGTGCCAAAGCAAACAACCAAAAAGGCCACAAAAATACCACAACCAAAGTCAAAGTATCTGCCTGGAGAGAGTCTCCTCAATGAATGTGGAAGAGGTCCATTTATGCTGGGACACACCCGGCCCAGGTGTTTCCCATGTAGCTGACGACCCTCCCAACTCCGCCCACCGGCATCCTAATAAGGAAACAAGAGCAAAGAGAGAATACGGCAGACAGAGTGGGAGGGTCGTCACACCCCCCCCATAAGACCGGGGACCAACAAGGACCCCCGGACCAACGTACCAGCCCCTGCGTCCCAAACCGACAAATTGTACATGTTCACACCTCCACTTGCCCCACCCATCATCCTCCTCTCCAGACCTCAGCAACCTTTACACAGGAAGCAACCTTTAAGAGGAAAGAAGAACCCAAGACTAGGAGGGGACAAACAGGAAAGATAGAACATGACAAAATCAAACAATGGTCGGTCACATCAATATTCATGAACAGGGCGCACGAGAGAGCGCATCAGCAATCACGTTATCAGTCCCCCGGATGTGCCGCACATCTAGATGGAAGGATTTCAGCAAATCTGTCAAGGGAGCGACCACAGTAGAGAAGTTCCTACAAAAACCACGATAATACCCAATCATTCCCAAGAAACGCATCAGTTCCTTTTTAGTAGTTGGTAGTGGAAAAGCATCGATAGCTACCACTTTAGCCCGAACAGGACGCACTTCACCCTGCCCAACCACCTTTCCAAGGTATGTAACAGTCGCTTGAGCAAACTCACATTTAGCCAAATTTATCGTGAGGCGACCCGCAGCCAGACGTCCGAACAAGGCTTGAATACGGGACAGATGTTCCTCCCAATCCTTTTCCATCTCAGTACAATAAGCTCTCAACAACGACTTAAGTGTTTGATGGAAACGTTCCAGTGCTCCTTGACTTTGGGCATGATAGGCGCTAGACAATTTGTGTTTAATATGGAGTTGTTGGAGAACCTGACCAAAGAGATTAGAGGTGAAATTAGATCCTTGATCACTTTGAATGACCTTAGGGATTCCAAACAATGAGAGAAACTGAGTCAAAGCTTTTAACACAGCCTTAGTCGTGATAGACCGGAGAGGATAGGCAGCAGGAAACCTAGTGGTCTGACACATCACCGTCAACAAATAATTACTACCCTTTCTAGAACGAGGCAGAGGACCAACACAGTCAATAATCAAATACTCAAAAGGTTTACTGAGTACAGGAATAGGAAACAGTGGTACCGGCTTAATAGCTTGATTAGTTTTACCAGTTAATTGACAGGTGTGACAAGTTTTGATGAAATCAGAAACATCCCTCTTTAATCTTGGCCAAAAGAAATGCCGTAATATACGATTGTAGGTTTTTCTCACACCCATATGCCCAGCAACGTCATTGTGAGAAGTTGTTAGCACCAACTCACAAAGCTTAACTGGTACCACCACCTGACTAATCGCCTCCCCCAGAAAACAACTACCATGAGACATCCACTTTCTCATCAGGACCTCTTCTTGGAGAAAATAGCCCTGTGCGACATCTCCCAACTGTTCCACAGGCACAATTTGGTCCCGCAACTCTTCTAATGTAGGGGTCAGTCCGTTGCGCCTCGATTAAATCGGAGCGGGATATAGATAACGGGATAACAGGGAAAACAGTAACAGACTTCTTTGTGGTATTCTCGTTAGCCAGCTCCGTGACCAGGTCGTCATGGATCATAGAACGCGTCACTGCACACGCAGAAAACACCTCTGGGAAATTCTGCGCACTCATCAGGAATCCCTACAATTGACGGCTTAGTGGAAACCACTAAAGATGGAAACGCGATAGGCCACACACGCTCCCCAGCCAAGTTATTTCCAAGGATCACGTCAATACCCTCAATAGGCAATGGACGCACCCCCACAACAACCTCACCTTTCACCAGTCCACAATCCAACATCAGTTTATGCAATGGAACTGACAGTGTTCAAACCTATTCCCCTAATTAGAACACTATTCCCCGAATCAGTCTCCGCAGAGAAGGGTAACACAGATTCCAACACAAATGATTCAGAGGCACCTGTGTCTCTTAGGATCTTTACTGACACCCTGTTCTTACTTCCTACCATAGACACAAAACCCTCCGTAACGAAAGGTAAATAGTCTGGATCAATATAACCTTTCACCTGGCTCTGGGCATGAGACAATGCGTCAGGAGTGAACTGATGTGGAACAGGAGCTGCTAACGCTGCAGGCCTCGATTTACCATAAGCACCTGTACTGAATTTACCCCTAGACCTAAGAATCGGACATTCATTTTTCCAATGACCTAATTCTTGACAGTAGTGACACTCTTGACCAACGTCAGTTTTACCACGGGTATCAGGCTCAACCCTAGTTGAATGAAACTCTGCCCGGGAACCGAAGTATCTCGGCGAGCGCGGCCCAAATCTCTGCGAACGCCCCCACTCACTCCGAATACGGGGTTCTGCAAAAACATTTTTGTGAGTCAACACATATTCATCTGCCAAAACCGCAGCTTCAGCGACAGTCCTTATTTTTCGTTCGTTAATGTACGTCGCTATACGATCAGGGATTGTGTCCTTAAATTGTTCTAACATAATCAGATCACACAGCCCTTGAAAAGTCATAACTGCAGAGGCAGAACACCAGCGATTGAACTGTGAAGATAATATTCGCGCAAACTCAACATGAGTCTGCTGATCATCCCTTTTTAAAGTTCTAAATCGTTGGCGGTAAGCCTCAGGGACCAATTCATAACTCTGTACCACAGCCGTTTTAACCTTCTCATAACTAACACTGTCTGCTACACTAAGAGCTGAATATGCTTCTTGCGCTTTACCAGTCAGCACACACTGCAACATCAAAGTGCGATCAGAATCAGGCCAACTCCTAGCGTCAGCAACACGCTCAAACAACGAAAAGAATGTCTCCGGGTCCTTTTCATTAAACTGGGGCAACAACCGTAAATTCCCTACAACATCAAATATGTCTGGATTACGACCAAAAGAGGAACGACCCCTAGGTAACTCTGGGTCACCTTCCCAGAGCAAACTCTCCCCTGAGAGCTTTCCTTCCCTAACCAACTCTAGTCGCTCTTGTTGCAGCTTGATTTTAGCACGCTCCATATCCTGTTTAAATTCCAATTCCCTTTCATATTTTACACGATCATGCTCCATTTTAGCTTGTTCATGCTCCATTTTAGCTTGTTCATGCTCCATTTTAGCTCTTTGTCAATTTTTTTCATGCTCTAGCTGTAACAGAAGCAGTTCTTTCTGCTGTTCAAAAAGAAGACCACTATGACTAAGCGATGGAGCGGTCATTGTAACATATCGGGGAGACAACGTGTCCTCAGCAGAGGCTGCCCCAGTGGTAACATCCAGAATACCACTCTCCATCAAATTGGCCTTCAATATTAACCTAATAGAATTTTTTAGGCGTTTATCACTAATTTCAACCTTGTAGTGTTCAGCAACCTTCAACAGCTGTTCTTTAGTACATAATTCTAACAGTTCTTCTGAAGGAAAGCGAATGAACTCGTCTACATTAGACGCCATAATCAGGAAAATAAATAAATATATATATATCATAATAATCTTACTCAACCCCTCTGCTGAGCACACCAGACACAAGAGAAATGACAATCACACCGAGCACCACAGAAGAGAGCTGGGATATGGAGCTTCCCCAAAACCTACAATAACTCAACCCTAGTCTTCGTGCAGATTCGCGGTGGGTAATTACCCACTGTAGCCCGCTGGCAAGGAATTAAACCCCCCAGCACGCTGGTAGATTCCCCCAAGCCACGGATGTGCCCCCGAGACAACTGCTCAGTCGACAGACACCACACAAAAATAACAAACATTTAACCATGCCCAACGTATCCCAAAACAAAACACGTCCTAAGCCTATCAGGGGAAAAGCTATAGCTCCGGGTAGCAAATGTCACTACCCTACCCAATCTCCCACTGAGGTACACAGCCGATTGTACTCACCTCCTCAGACCGATGTCCCAACAGCGAGTAGAGCAAGAGTTTCCAAGCTGGGCAGGGACTGGAAACTAACCAATGTATTCTCTCCAACGCAGTACACAACCCAAAGGCAACCAATACTGGGCCTATCAAACTCAACCAAACTAACAAAATTTACAAAAAAAAACCCTACAGAATTGGACATTAACTCCACGTTCTCCCAAACACAACCAGTTCAATATCCCGGACGAACCCCCACTTGTCACGAACCGGCTCAAGTTCGTAACAAAAGGGAGACACGTGGAGACAAGGAGTACTCAAAGTATATATTTATTAATTAAAGTAAACTAAATCAAATAACAATGGTGTGTGTAATCAGTAATCAGTAGTGTAAGTGAGTGTTTGCATGCATAAATGTAATATGGAAAAGTGTTGAGAGGTGCCAAAGCAAACAACCAAAAAGGCCACAAAAATACCACAGTCAAAGTATCTGCCTGGAGAGAGTCTCCTCAATGAATGTGGAAGAGGTCCATTTATGCTGGGACACACCCGGCCCAGGTGTTTCCCATGTAGCTGACGACCCTCCCAACTCCGCCCACCGGCATCCTAATAAGGAAACAAGAGCAAAGAGAGAATACGGCAGACAGAGTGGGAGGGTCGTCACAATTGGATGTAGTGATCACAATATAGTAGCCATATCTAGGAAAAACAAAGTTCCAAAGGCTGGGCCAAATATAGTGGACAATACGTTTTGTAGTGATTCCTATGTTGATGTAAATAATATTTGTTGGTGTGTAATGAGGAGCAATCAGACACTGCACTTGACACATTTATGAAATTGCCTATTCCAGTTACTAATCATGCACCCATCTGTCTGTACAACCGATTGGAAAACGTACTGCAAATTGAGAAATAATGTGACTAAACTGAATAAAAAGAAGAAACTATACTATGAAACAAAGATGAATGATAGTTAATAAGCTTTGGAGCACCTTCAATGACATTTTGGGCAAAAAGGCAAACTCAGCTGCATCATTAATTGAATCACATGGCTCATTCATCACAAAACCCACTAATATTGCCAATTACCTTATGATTTTTTCATTGGCAGGATTAGCAAACTTGGGCATGACATGCCAGCAACAAACGCTGACAATACACATCCAAGTATAACTGATACAAAAATAAAGACAAGCATTGTAATTTTGAATTCCGTAAAGTGAGTGTGGAAGAAGTGAAAAAATGGTCTATCAACAATGACAAGCTACCGGGGTCTGACAACTTGAATGGGAAATTACTGAGGATAATAGTGGACGATATTGCCACTCCTATTTGCTATATCTTCAATCTAAGCCTACTAGAAAGTGTGTGCCCTCAGGCCTGGAGGGAAGCAAAAGTCATTCCGTCTCCCAAGAATAGTAAAGCCCCCTTTACTGGCTCAAATAGCCGACCAATCAGCCTGTTACCAACCCTTAGTAAACCTTTAGAAAAAATGGTGTTTGACCAGATATAAATTCATTTACAGTAAAATAGCATTGTAAGACTTTCAGCACGCTTATAGGGACAGACATTCAACATGCACGGCACTTACACAAATGACTGATGATCGGCTGAGAGAAATTAATGATACAAAGTTTGAGCTGTTTTGTTAGTCTTCAGTGCGGCTTTTAACATTATCGATCATAGTCTGCTGCTGGATAAAACTTATGTGTTATGGCTTTACACCCCCTGCTATATTGTGGATACAGAGTTACCTGTCTAACAGAACACAGAGGGTGTTCTTTAATGGAAGCCTCCAACATAATCCAGGTACAATCAGGAATTCCCCAAGGCAGCTGTCTAGGCCCCTTTTTAAAATCTTTACTAACGACATGCCACTGGCTTTGAGTAAAGCCAGTGTGTCTATGAATGTGGATGACTCAACACTATACACGTCAGCTACTACAGCGAGTGAAATTACTGCAACACTTTACAAAGAGCCTCTGTCAGTTCCAGAATGGGTGGCAAGGAATATGTTAGTCCTAAATATTTCCAAAACTAAAAGCATTGTATTTGGGACAAAACCTTCACTAAACCCTAAACCTCAACTAAATCTTGTAATGAATAATGTGGAAAATGAGCAAGTTGAGGTGACTAAACTGCTTGTAGAAACCCTGGATTGGATACTGTCATGGTCAAAACATGTTAATACAATAGTAGCTAAGATGTGGAGAAGTCTGTCCATAATAAAGCACCGCTCTGCCTTCTGTTATGAGTTTCTAGTGTATCAAGTAATTAAGAATGTAATGATATACTTAGACACTTTTGATGGGGAGTTCATATAAGATATTTAATATGGTACCATGGTTCGTTATAACAGAAGAAGGACATAGCCCTGCCTCTGCCATCTCCGAACTCACTTGAACAAAGAGATCCTCTCAGCTTATATACCCTCTGTTACACGTTTCTTCACGAACATCTGGTACCCATCAGTGGGCATTACCTTCTTTGATGTTATTATCCTTTACCCCAAGTCAGTATATCCCGACCATCAATTATTCTAAGATCAACATCAGTAATCTCCTTTGACATAAGGAATGCAGACTCTGTGGCACCAAGCCACTTATCTACCAACTCTCCCCTGGGTCACACAACACTATGAAATGACATCATTACACCTTATTAACAACACGATCAACAAGGCAGGTCCTACAGGACCTAGTTTTGTTGCACCTGGACTACTGTCCAGTAATGTGGTCAAGTCCCACAAAAAAGGACTTATGGAAATTACAATTGGCTCAGAACAGGGCAGCACAGCTGGCCCTTAAATGTACATGGAGAGCTAACATGAATAATATACATGTCAATTTCTCATGGCTCGAAGTAGAGGAGAGATTGACTTCATTGCTACTTGTTTTTGTAAGAATGCTGTCTGTTTTTAAACTACTAGCACACAGCTCGGACACCCATGCATACCCCACAAGACATGCCACCAGAAGTCTCTTCACAATCTCCAAGTCCAGAACAGGTTATGGGAGGCGCACAGTACTACATAGAGCCATGGCTACATGCAACTCTATTCCACATCAGGTAACTGATGCAAGCAGTAGAATCAGTCAAAAAAATAAATATAATAATAATACACTTTATGGAACAGCGGGGACTGAGAAGAGACCCACACACCGGCACAGACACACGCACACACGTTCACACGTACACATGGATTTTGTATTGTAGTAGAGCAGTGGCTTGAGGGCACACACTTAATGTGTTGTGAAAAGTGTTATGAAATGTAATGTCATGTAATATTTTTTATTGTATATAACTGCCTTAATGTTGCTGGACCCCAGGAAGCGTAGCTGCTGCCTTGACAGCAGCTAATGGGGATCCTAATAGATACAAATACAAATCTCTCGTGGCCATTTTAGGGATGTGGCAATCCGCTCAGAGTAAAACATACAGCCACCTCTTTTTAGTTGATACAGTGCATTCGGAAAGTATTCAGACCCCTTCCCTTTTCCAAATTTTGTTACGTTACAGCCTTGTTAAAAAGTGGATTAAAGAAAAAATTTACCTCATCAATCTACACACAATACCCTATAATGACAAAGCGAAAACTGTTTTTTAGAATTTGAGTTACGTATACAAAATTTGAACAGAAATACCTTATTTACATAAGTATTCAGACCCTTTGCTACAGTGCATTCGGAAAGTATTCAGACCCCTTCCCTTTTTCCACATTTTGTTAAGTTACAGGCTTTTTCTAAAATGTATAAACAAATATATACACTAACGTTCAAAAGTTTGGGGTCACTTAGAAATGTCCTTGTTTTCGAAATAAACATTTTTTTTGTCAATTAAAATAACATCAAATTGATCAGAAATACAGTGTAGACATTGTTAATGTTGTAAATGGCTATTGTAGCTGGAAACAGCTGATTTTTTAAATGGAATATCTACGTAGGCATACAGAGGCCCATTATCAGCAACCATCAGTCCTGTGTTCCAATGGCACGTTGTGTTTGCTAATCCAAGTTTATCATTTTAAAAGGCTAATTGATCATTTAGAAAACCCTTCTGCAATGATGTTAGGCCAGCTGAAAACTGTTGTACTGATTTAAAGAAGCAATAAAACTTCTTGAGACTAGTTGTGTATCTGGAGCATCAGCAATTGTGGGTTCGATTACAGGCTCAAAATGGCCAGAAACAAATAGCTTTCTTCTGAAACTCGTCAGTCTATTCTTGTTCTGAGAAATGAAGGCTATTCCATGCGAGAAATTGCCAAGAAACTGAAGATCTCGTACAACGCTGTGTACTACTCCCTTCACAGAACAGCGCAAACTGTCTCTAACCAGAATAGAAAGAGGAGTGGGAGGCCCCGGTGCACAATTGAGCAAGAGGACAAATACATTAGTGTCTAGTTTGAGAAACGGATGCCTCACAGGTCCTCAACTGGCAGCTTCATTAAATAGTACCCGCAAAACACCAGTCTCAACATCAACAGTGAAGAGGCGACTCCGGGATGCTGACCTTCTAGGCAGAGTTGCAAAGAAAAAGCCATATCTCAGACTGGCCAATAAAAATAAAAGATTAAGATGGGCAAAATAACACAGACACTGGACAGAGGAAGATTGGAAAAAAGTGTTATGGACACTTTTTATGGACACACAGTTTGAGGTGTTCGGATCACAAAGAAGAACATTTGTGAGACGCAGACCAAATGAAAAGATGCTGGAGGAGTGCTTGATGCCATCTGTCAAGCATGGTGGAGGCAATGTGATGGTCTGGGGGTGCTTTGGTGATGGTAAATTGGGAGATTTGTACAGGGTAAAAGGGATCTTGAAGAAGGAAGGCTGTCACCCCATTTTTCAACGCCATGCCATACCCTGTGGACGGCGCTTGATTGGAGCCAATTTCCTCCTACAACAGGACAATGACCCAAAACACAGCTCCAAACTATGCAATAACTATATTTAGGGACGAAGCAGTCAGCTGGTATTCTGTCTATGTGCTGGCCACTCCATTAGTCACCGGATCTCAACCCTATTGGGCTGTTGTGGGAGCAGCTTGACTGTGTGGTATGTAAGAAGTGCCCATCAAGTCAATCCAACATGTGGGAGGTGCTTCAGGAAGCATGGGGCGAAATCTCTTCAGATTACCTCAACAAATTGACAACTAGAATGCCAAAGGTCTGCAAGGCTGTAATTGCTGCAAATGGAGGATTCTTTGACGAAAGCAAAGTTTGAAGGACACAATTATTATTTCTAACCTTGTCAATGACTACATTTCCTATTCATTTTGCTATATTTCCTATGTGACCACAAACTTTTGAACGGTAGTGTATTTTCTCATTCATCTACAAACAATACCCCATAATGACAAAGCGAAAATACCTTATTTACATAAGCATTAATTGCTATGAGACTCGGAATTGAGGTCAGGTGCGTCCTGTTTCCATTGATCATCCTTGAGATGTTTCTACAACTTGATTGGTGTCCACCTGTGGTAAATTCAATTGATTGGAAATGATTTTGAAAGGCACACACCTGTCTGTAGAAGGTCCCACAGTTGACAGTGCATGTCGGAGCAAAAACCAAGCCATGAGGTCGAAGGAATTGTCCGTAGAGCTCCGAGACAGGATTGTGTCGAGGCACAAATCTGGGGAAGGCTACACAAAAATTCTGCAGCATTGAAGGTCCCCAAGAACACAGAGGCCTCCATCATTCTTAAATGGAACAAGCTTGCAACCACCAATACTCTTCTTAGAGCTGGCTGCCCGGCCAAACTGAGCAATCGGGGGACAAGGGCCTTGGTCAGGGAGGTGACCAAAAACCCGATGGTCACTCTGACAGAGCTCCAGAGTTCCTTTGGGTAGATGTGAGAACCTTCCAGAAGGACACCTATCTCTGCAGCACTCCACCAATCAGGCTTTTATGGTAGAGTAGCCAGACGAAAGCCACTCCTCAGTAAAAGGCACATGACAGCCCGCTTGGAGTTTGCCAAAAGCCACCTAAAGGACTCTGACCATGAGAAACAAGATTCTCTGGTCTGATGACCAAGATTGAACTCTTTGGCCTGAAGGCCAAGCGTCATGTCTGGAGGAAACCCGGCACCATCCCTACAGTGAAGCATGGTGGAGGCAGAAGCATGCTGTGGGGATGTTTTTCAGCGGCAGGGACACTAGTCAGGATCAAGGGAAAGATGAACGGCGCAAAGTACAGAGATCCTTGATGAAAACCTACTCCAGAGCGCTCAGGACCTCAGACTGGGGAAAAGGTTCACCTTACAACAGGACAACGACCCTAAGCACACAGCCAAGGCAACACAGTAGTGGCTTCGGGACAAGTCTCTGAATGTCCTTGAGTGGCCCAGCCAGAGCCCGGACTTGAACCCGATCGAACATCTCTGGAGAGACCTGAAAATAGCTGTGCAGCAATGCTCCCCATCCAACCTGACAGAGCTTGAGAGGATCTGCAGAGAAGAATGGGAGAAACTCCCCAAATACAGGTGTGCCAAGCTTGTAGCGTCATACCCAAGAAGACTCGAGGCTGTAATCGCTGCCAAAGGTGCATCAACAAAGTACTGATTTAAAGGGTCTGAATACTTTTATGTACATGTGATATTTCAGTTTCTTTCTGTTTATTTGTTGCAAAAATGTCTAAACCTGTTTTTTCTTTCATGTATGGAATATTGTGTGTAGATTGATATATTTTTTTAATCAATTTTAGAAAAAGGCTGTAACGTAACAAAAGTGGAAAAAGTCAAGGGGTCTGATTACTTTCGGAATGCACTGTACATTCAAAAGGCGTCACACCAAAGGACTAAGAAACTGACCCCTTTTATGGCAATGGCAGAGAAGTGCAATATTTTGATACATCTTTCTAATAAGGCTTACAATCTGTTCAGGCCATGTGCTCCAACCATGTCTTCTGTACTTTCTCTTTGCAAGAGAACCCTCCCCAGTGCAATGGTGCCCAAATGCTGGCTCGTTGTTTAATCACAGAATTGTGTCACACCAAGTGGACATTGCTTTTAGGGACAAATTTAATCAATCAGAACCATTTGGAAATATCATGAAAAGACTTGGAGATTTGTTTCTTGAAATAAACTTCTGTGTTATAACTAAAATAGTAGGTGAATGGATATTATTATTATTTTTCCATTAATTTAAGTTCACATTTTCACAGCCTTATCTGGGACAGTCACACCGTTGGTCAATTGTCACGTTTGGTTCAAAATTATAAGAAAACTAATGATACACTTTAGGGCTGACCCCATTTAGTCGATTGTTTGGTGGATAGGCTGTTGGTCAACCAAGATTTCTTTAGTCGAGGAAGTAGCAAAAAATGTTTAATGGACTGATCCATTGTGGAGGCTGTGGGGATGGCACAGTCCATCAGTCTAAGACGTGCTACTGAAATTGTATATGGTTATATTATGTGTAAACAACGGTGCGACACTAAAAATTATATTATTTGATAACGAATGCGCTTTCTCCTGTGTTGGATAGTGGTCAATGTCCGTGGTTCTGAAACACATCAGTGCACTGTTGAATTGGCACCTTTTCCTAGACCATGTTGCTATGTGCATAATAGCAACGTTAACCAGCATATTGCTGTTAAGAACTATGCGGTGGAGGCAGCAGCGGAGTTAGGAGACGAGAAAACAGCCCTTGCCTTAATTGTCTAATAAAAGTGAGGAGAGAGGAAACCCCAACTTAATTAGGTCTATAATCAATAGCCTAACTGTTAAATGTGCCTGTTTTTTAAAAAAATAAATCATCAATATATCTACAGAAATAAGACAGATCCTGCTTCTGTTGCCTGTTTGAGTGTTTAATAGCCTACTGATTCCTTGAGCAGCAAGCCTCACTCAACCATATGTTGGATAAACAATTTAACAAATTCTGCTGTTTTTAATCATTTCTATGCTGTAATAAAGGCTTTACACTTTTTTTCGTTAGACCAGCCTCTTGTATTATTTATAATTTATTTTGTGTTGTTTACACTGTTCCAAATTGTCCGATTTAAATTATATTTAGAATAATAATAACAACCCTCCTTTTCCTTGATCTCCTTATTGGTATTATTATTATGATCATCATTATAATAAGTAATGTCATTATCATTAGTAGGCTTAGTATAGCAGCCTTGTATAACCACCATCGAGCTGTAAGCCTAAGAGCGCATCCTGTCTTAATACCGTAACTTACTTAAGCCAATATTTCAATACTTACAGTGGGGAGAACAAGTATTTGATACACTGCTGATTTTGCAGGTTTTCCTACTTACAAAGCATGTAGAGGTCTGTAATTTTTGATCATAGGTACACTTCAACTGTGAGAGACGGAATCTAAAACAAAAATCCAGAAAATCACATTGTATGATTTTTAAGTAATTAATTTGCATTTTATTGCATGACATACAGTGGGGGAAAAAAGTATTTAGTCAGCCACCAATTGTGCAAGTTCTCCCACTTAAAAAGATGAGAGAGGCCTGTAATTTTCATCATAGGTACACGTCAACTATGACAGACAAAATGAGGGGGAAAAATCCAGAAAATCACATTGTAGGATTTTTTATGAATTTATTTGCAGATTATGGTGGAAAATAAGTATTTGGTCAATAAAAAAAGTTTCTCAATACTTTGTTATATACCCTTTGTTGGCAATGACACAGGTCAAACGTTTTTTGTAAGTCTTCACAAGGTTTTCACACACTGTTGCTGGTATTTTGGCCCATTCCTCCATGCAGATCTCCTCTAGAGCAGTGATGTTTTGGGGCTGTCGCTGGGCAACACGGACTTTCAACTCCCTCCAAATATTTTCTATGGGGTTGAGATCTGGAGACTGGCTAGGCCACTCCAGGACCTTGAAATGCTTCTTACGAAGCCACTCCTTCGTTGCCCGGGCGGTGTGTTTGGGATCATTGTCATGCTGAAAGACCCAGCCACGTTTCATCTTCAATGCCCTTGCTGATGGAAGGAGGTTTTCACTCAAAATCTCACGATACATGGCCCCATTTCATTCTTTCCTTTACACGGATCAGTCGTCCTGGTCCCTTTGCAGAAAACCATCCCCAAAGCATGATGTTTCCACCCCCATGCTTCACAGTAGGTATGGTGTTCTTTGGATGCAACTCAGCATTCTTTGTCCTCCAAACACGACGAGTTGAGTTTTTACGAAAAAGTTCTATTTTGGTTTCATCTGACCATATGACATTCTCCCAATCCTCTTCTGGATCATCCAAATGCACTCTAGCAAACTTCAGACGGGCCTGGACATGTCTGGCACTGCAGGATTTGAGTCCCTGGCGGCGTAGTGTGTTACTGATGGTAGGCTTTGTGACTTTGGTCCCAGCTCTCTGCAGGTCATTCACTAGGTCCCCCCGTGTGGTTCTGGGATTTTTGCTCACCGTTCTTGTGATCATTTTGACCCCACGGGGTGAGATCTTGCGTGGAGCCCCAGATCGAGGGAGATTATCAGTGGTCTTGTATGTCTTCCATTTCCTAATAATTGCTCCCACAGTTGATTTCTTCAAACCAAGCTGCTTACCTATTGCAGATTCAGTCTTCCCAGCCTGGTGCAGGTCTACAATTTTGTTTCTGGTGTCCTTTGACAGCTCTTTGGTCTTGGCCATAGTGGAGTTTGGAGTGTGACTGTTTGAGGTTGTGGACAGGTGTCTTTTATACTGATAACAAGTTCAAACAGGTGCCATTAATACAGGTAACGAGTGGAGGACAGAGGAGCCTCTAAAAGAAGAAGTTACAGGTCTGTGAGAGCCAGAAATCTTGCTTGTTTGTAGGTGACCAAATACTTATTTTCCACCATCATTTGCAAATAAATTCATAAAAAATCCTACAATGTGATTTTCTGGATTTTTTCTCTCTCAATTTTGTCTGTCATAGTTGACGTGTACCTATGATGAAAATTACAGGCCTCTCTCATCTTTTTAAGTGGGAGAACTTGCACAATTGGTGGCTGACTAAATACTTTTTTTCCCCACTGTAAGTATTTGATCACCTACCAACCAGTAAGAATTCCGGCTCTCACAGACCTGTTAGTTTTTCTTTTAAGAAGCCCTCCTGTTCTCCACTCATTACCTGTATTAACTGCACCTGTTTGAACTTGTTACCTGTATAAAAGACACCTGTCCACACACTCAATCAAACAGACTCCAACCTCTCCACAATGGCCAAGACCAGAGAGCTGTGTAAGGACATCAGGGATAAAATTGTAGACCTGCACAAGGCTGGGATGGGCTACAGGACAATAGGCAAGCAGCTTGGTGAGAAGGCAACAACTGTTGGCGCAATTATTAGAAAATGGAAGAAGTTCAAGATGATGGTCAATCACCCTCGGTCTGGGGCTCTATGCAAGATCTCACCTCGTGGGGCATCAATGATCATGAGGAAGGTGAGGGATCAGCCCAGAACTACACGGCAGGTCCTGGTCAATGACCTGAAGAGAGCTGGGACCACAGTCTCAAAGAAAACCATTAGTAACACACTACGCCGTCATGGATTAAAATCCTGCAGCTCACTTAAGGTCCCCCTGCTCAAGCCAGCGCATGTCCAGGCCAGTCTGAAGTTTGCCAATGACCATCTGGATGATCCAGAGGAGGAATGGGAGAAGGTCATGTGGTCTGATGAGACAAAAATAGAGCTTTTTGGTCTAAACTCCACTCGCCGTGTTTGGAGGAAGAAGAAGGATGAGTGCAACACCAAGAACACCATCCCAACCGTGAAGCATGGAGGTGGAAACACAATTTTTTGGGGATGCTTTTCTGCAAAGGGGACAGGACGACTGCACCGTATTGAGGGGAGGATGGATGGGGCCATGTATCGCGAGATCTTGGCCAACAACCTCCTTCCCTCAGTAAGAGCATTGAAGATGGGTCGTGGTTGGGTCTTCCAGCATGACAACGACCCAAAACACACAGCCAGGGCAACTAAGGAGTGGCTCCGTAAGAAGCATCTCAAGGTCCTGGAGTGGCCTAGCCAGTCTCCAGACCTGAACCCAATAGAAAATCTTTGGAGGGAGCTGAAAGTCTGTATTGCCCAGCGACAGCCCCGAAACCTGAAGGATCTGGAGAAGGTCTGTATGGGGGAGTGGGCCAAAATCCCTGCTGCAGTGTGTGCAAACCTGGTCAAGACCTACTGGAAACATATGATCTCTGTAATTGCAAACAAAGGTTTCTGTACCAAATATTAAGTTCTGCTTTTCTGATGTATCAAATACTTATGTCATGCAATAAAATGCTAATTATTTACTTAAAAATCATACAATGTGATTTTCTGGATTTTTGTTTTAGATTCCGTCTCTCACAATTGAAGTGTAACTATGATAAAAATTACAGACCTCTACATGCTTTGTAAGTAGGAAAACCTGCAAAATCGGCAGTGTATCAAATACTTGTTCTCCCCACTGTATATAGGCCACAGTATCATTCAATAATGTATTTGTTCATGTCATCACACAGCATACGAGTCATTCATGATTTGAAATGCAATCAAGCATTTTAGTTTTAAAATAAAATAACAAAGTGACCATTGAATAATTAATGTAAATAAATAGGCCTAAACCATTCCATTTCGGGAAACTGTTTTTAGTCTTTGCTGTAATAAAGGCTTTACAAAAAAACTAAAATGTTATAACAGACTCTCTGGTATGCTTATAATTTATTTAGTGTTTTCCAAACAGTCAGAAAAAGTATATTGCAATCTAACAGCACCTGTTTGGCACACATAATATGCACACAGTGCTTGCTCCTTACCTTATTTTTCTTGATTTCCAGTATTTCCCCCCAACTAGTCAAATGTATTCCACACATCTGACTTCCCCTTTACCTCCTGAGCAACCAGTAAACATTCCCCCGTTTCGAGTTTATTTGTCATGTCCTCTTCATCCAGTTTGCTGTCACGTGTGACGTGTTCAGAGTTTATAACCAATTTATTGATGTGATTATGATTTTCTATTGGCCTAGGTCCTATTTGTTATGTGCATGCAATCCATACATGTGTCATGGAAAGAGAGCAAGGGTTGCGGGAATAGGGAATGTTTTTTCTAAACAAATTATGGTAACAACTTTTCAGTCAGAAATGGCTGTAATTATGTTGCAGCTTCAGCAACATGGACAGCACGATTCACACTGATGTTCTGTGGTGGTCGCTGCAGCAGGTTAGTCACACAGTCACTTGCTGTCTTTTTTTTTAACAGCGCAGCACGTCTGAGCCAGGCCTGGCACAATCAAATCAATTACGGTCAAACTCTCGCTAGTCACTTATTTTTTCATCAAACAGTTTGCTTAAAACATCAGACGAGCTTAGTTAGGGCTGGGCGATATGGCCTAGAAATCATAGCTCTTATTTTTTGTAACTTATGGGCGATTCACAATCTCAATATTTTTTTTTATAAATTAAATAAGCGTTGTACAGTTAAAGGTCAAATACACTGCATTTCAAACATCAATAATCTAATGAATTCAGAGCTTGTGAAGTTATACCTAGGGTAAATATAAGCCTTCCACAACCATAAGACCCACTATTAATTTAATGATTTTATCAAAAAGAGCAGACGCTCTTATCCAGAGCGACTTACAGTTAGTGAATACATTTTTTTTTTTTATACTGGCCCCCCGTGGGAAACGAACCCACAACCCTGGCGTTGCAAACGCCATGCTCTATCAACTGAGCTACATCCCTGCCGGCCATTCCCTCCCCTACCCTGGACGACGCTGGGCCAATTGTGCGCCGCCCATGAGTCTCCCGGTCGCGGCCGGCTGCGACAGAGCCTGGATTCGAACCAGGATCTCTAGTAGCACAGTTAGCACTGCGATGCAGTGCCTTAGACCACTGCGCCACTCAGGAGACTAGGGATGACCAGGGATGTTCTCATGATAAGTGTGTGAATTTGACAATTTTCTGTCCTGCTAAGCATTCAAAATGTAACGAGTACTTTTGGGTGTCAGGGAAAATGTATGGAGTAAAAAGTACATTATTTTCTTTAGGAATGTAGAAGTAAAAGTAGTCAAAAATATAAATAGTAAACTACAGATACCCCAAAAAACTACTTAAGTAGTACCTTTCACCACTGATTATATCACGATTTTTGCCAATTTAAGTTATATTTGTGTTCGCCATGATGGACAAAAAAAAGGGGGTATCACATCAACTACCCACACTTATCTCTGGACAAACAAGACTTGCATGGAAAACGAACAGGAAACACAATGTTAAGGCCCTGATTCGTAACAGGTGAGATTTTCAGTTATCAAAAAACATTTCAACTCTTCAGATGTGCACCTTTGACTTAGGGGTGGGCGATATGAACAAAAATTCATATCACGATATTTTCCACTGTCCGGACGATAACGATATAATATCACGATATACTGTAAAAAAATGTTTTAACATTTTATGAGCCCTTCAAAGTTAATAAATGACTAAATATTGCTTTTAACCTTAAAGAAAAGGAAGGGGGCATTGCACATTTTTTAAATTATTATTTGTTTTACTTCTGTGGTAAACCTGTGCAAACATGAAACATGAACAAAGGTATATGAGTTAAATATAAAGTAACATTTTATTTAAAAAAAATATTTAAAGTACTCAGGATGTAAACTTTTTCCTGCCAAATATAAGTGCAGTCTTTTTTCAGCATAACACCGGTCATTATGAATTGAAGTTGTAAACCTTTTCAAATTAACAGCATTAACCAGACAGTCTGTATGTTTCTCAGTTCAGCATGTAACAATTCACTGCCTCCCTCTTCACAAGTTCCGTGCCACGAACACCAGCCTATTGACAGTTTCTGGCTTCAAAGTTGCCCTGTGGCATGTGACCACATTGCCCCCAGTGTTAAATGCTCTCTCAGAGGGTGAACTTGTGGCAGGGATGCATAAGTATTTCTTTGTCAGACAACTCAATTGTGGGAAGTTGGATGCGTGAACTCGCCACCACTCCAAAGGATCAGCCTCACTGTCTGCTGCCATCATCAGAGTGTAGCTGTCCAGCTCTTGCTCGATGACCTGTCTCTGGTTTCTTAAGGCAGGTGCACTACTGGTTTTCTTAAAGAAGCTCCCAAGGCTCTTCTTGGACTTCTTTGCTGATTGTGGAGCAGTGGCAGCTTCATTCTCTCTCTCACTCCGGTCCTCTTCAAAAGAGAAGTCTTCCACGGCTGTGTTCCCTACCAGGAGGGCTTCTGTCTCGGAGGCAGCTCTCACCTTCACCTCCACCAGCATCTCAGTGGTCATGTAGGTGGTCTTGAACCTTGGGTCCAGAAAGGTAGTCATGGTGAGTAGCTCATCTGTTTCAGGGTCGGTGTATTTGTCATTCAGGTAATTGAGGACCCTCATCTTAATCTCTCCGGTCAGTTTGGCTTCGCCCTCATTTGATTTCAGAACCTCTGTCTTGAACAAATGGAGGACTGGCTTCAGATAGGACACACTCACGTATGTCTCCCCTGACAGGGCATCTGTGAAATCCTGGAGGGGCTTAAGTGCTGCCGTGATAGATTCAAAGACCTCAATGTCTTGCCAGGAGGGTGCAAGGTGCCGTGTTTTTTTTGTCTGCTGACAGGACTTGTGTGATGGCCTTTTCCTGCTCCAGGACTCTTTCCATCATCTGCAGTCGAGATCCCCACCTTGTCGTGGATTCCGTGATGAGCTTGTGGAGGGGCAGGCTCAGTTTATCCTGTTTACTTGTCAGGGCCTTCTGCTTCTTCCAACTATAGGAAAATGTGCTGACCACTTTCTTGCACACTCCTGTGGCCCGGGAAACCCGAGGTTCGTTTTGGACACTCCTCTCTGCATAATAAAATGGTGAAAAATAATTACGTATGAATCACAATTATTCAATAGATATAACATAGCATCTGCTGTAATTACAACAATTTACAGCATGGACACTGGACATGATTACAAATTTAATCCATCTATAGATTTACAAACAACTGTTGTGATTAAGAGAGCTATGTTGCTTTAGAAAAGGGGATCATTTATTGGGTAGGCTATTTATTATTGAATGAGAGTATCGATTCATATATTGAAACCATAGGCTAATGTATCAATTATAAATAAAAGCAATGTAATGTTTGGATATTGCACACATTTACAAATTACAAATATTCTAGATTTGAATAGCTGTGTATATCCGGCTTAACGTATAATAAGGATGAGGCAGTGTAGTCAGCTCTAACTTTAAACAGAGGAGATTAAGAATATAATAGTTATTCAGCATTTAATGTTTTAAAGTGACTTTATTTTTCTACCTAGCTCTGCGTTTTGGACGTTGAAACTTACCAATAGCAATGTGTAGCCTGTGTCCGAAACACCCTATTCTTGTCCATTTGTTCAGCTCCAATGCTTTGTCGGAAGTCATACATACTTGACGCGACTATTTCAAGCCCCAGGATGAAAGTGCCTCCCTCAGCCCAGCTGCAATTATTTCTCCAGTGTGGTCGTCTAGGAAATAAGAGGTCTGAAGGCATTTGCTTTGCAGCTTCCAGTTGTCGTCAATGTAATGAATCGTGAGGCTAATGTATGGCTCTGTGGTCTGGCTTGACCATAAGTCGGCAGTGGTAGAGAAGAATGCAGCGTTACGAATTTCGTTGGCAACTCTGTCCCGACATTCTGTGTAGAGTTCTGACAGACATGTTTTGCTCAAGTATTTACGGCTCGGGATCTCGTATCTTGTGTCTAGAGTTCGAATCAACTTTCTGAAACAGTCTTTCTCCACAGTTTGTATTGGTTCCATGTCTTTTGCTATGTGATACGTAATTGCACTCGTTATGTCATTCCACTTCTTGCTCTTCTTGTCAGTTCCAAACGAAAGAAAAGGCCCCCTTTTTTCGAACCAATTCTTCGTCGTCCTGCAAATCAACCTCTAGCGTTATTTTCCTTGTCTTCAGTCATCCTCAATGCTTGATTTTCAGACACTTTTGCTAACGAAAGGAGTTTACTTCACTAAATGTTCGCTTACTCTGCAGTTGCGCATGCTTGTTTGTTGACTTTGATTGGCAGGCAGATCGCGCGTAATGTCCATGCTTCTAGTTTTTTTTTTGTTGCTAAAAAAGGCTATGTTTCTAGTAAAATAAACCATTTGAACTAGCCCATTAGGCTGTATCACTCGACAGAAATGTTGAACCAAACAAAAACGCCTTATTTCATACATTAATTTAGCATGATATGGCAAAATCTATATCATGGCACAACATCATACCGGTATACTGCCCACCCCTACTTTGACTGTGTTGTCATTGGCAACAACCTCTGTTCTTATTGTGTTACTATTGCACAGTACCTCACCTCCCTGTCACTTCAGGCCAGTGTTTTACTGACATGCCAATTTCACTGCCGCCAAATCAGTTTAGGTCTAATCATAACATTTCAAAGGGAGAATCCCCAGGGACAGGTAGCTATTTATAAGGCCTGCTCAGCTGTGTTTGTGGTTCCCCGTGTTGCCATACACAGACAGTCTCAAACCACCACAGCCCTTGAATAGGGAGGTTAAGGAGACTGGCACATCTCTCTCATTCCTCTTCACGACCTTGGCAGGTAGACCCTGAAGATTCTCTTGCCTATCTGCACTGCCTCTGTAGTCTGTACATCTATCTGAGGTGGAATAAGATCAATTACGCAAATGCTGGCTTGGAGGTTGTTCCAGTAATAGCCTCTACCAGCAGTCTCCTGGGAGGGATGGCTGATAAAAAAAATGTAAGCCCCTGTATGTAACTGAGATTTATGGGTCTTCATATTGCAGCTTTTTTGCTGAGACTTTATTTTTTTTGTGTGTTGGTGGCCTGATTTTGGTGGTATTTGTGTTGCGAATTACACTGTTCATGTTGAGATAGCTTTCAAGCCTGTTGTAAAGAGAGGAGAGATGAGACTGGGACTCATCTTTTATGGAGCCACCAATGGAAAAATGAAAAAGTAAATGTCATAGCACAGATTTTCAAAATAAAGTATTAGATTTTTGTGTGTACACGTACAGATATGTGCATCAACATAGTTTGAGAGGTAATAATACAGTGGGGGGGAAAAGTATTTAGTCAGCCACCAATTGTGCAAGTTCTCCCACTTAAAAAGATGAGAGAGGCCTGTAATTTTCATCATAGGTACACGTCAACTATGACAGACAAAATGAGGAAAAAAAATCCTGAAAATCACATTGTAGGATTTTTTATGAATTTATTTGCAAATTATGGTGGAAAATAAGTATTTGGTCAATAACAAAAGTTTATCAATACTTTGTTATATACCCTTTGTTGGCAATGACACAGGTCAAACGTTTTCTGTAAGTCTTCACAAGGTTTTCACACACTGTTGCTGGTATTTTGGCCCATTCCTCCATGCAGATCTCCTCTAGAGCAGTGATGTTTTGGGGCTGTCGCTGGGCAACACAGACTTTCAACTCCCTACAAATATTTTCTATGGGGTTGAGATCTGGAGACTGGCTAGGCCACTCCAGGACCTTGAAATGCTTCTTACGAAGCCACTCCTTCGTTGCCCGGGCGGTGTGTTTGGGATCATTGTCATGCTGAAAGACCCAGTCACGTTTCATCTTCAATGCCTTTGCTGATGGAAGGAGGTTTTCACTCAAAATCTCACGATACATGGCCCCATTCATTCTTTCCTTTACACGGATCAGTCGTCCTGGTCCCTTTGCAGAAAAACAGCCCCAAAGCATGATGTTTCCACCCCCATGCTTCACAGTAGGTATGGTGTTCTTTGGATGCAACTCAGCATTCTTTGTCCTCCAAACACGACGAGTTGAGTTTTTACCAAAAAGTTATATTTTGGTTTCATCTGACCATATGACATTCTCCCAATCCTCTTCTGGATCATCCAAATGCACTCTAGCAAACTTCAGATGGGCCTGGACATGTACTGGCATAAGCAGGGGGACACGTCTGGCACTGCAGGATTTGAGTCCCTGGCGGCGTAGTGTGTTACTGATGGTAGGCTTTGTTACTTTGGTCCCAGCTCTCTGCAGGTCATTCACTAGGTCCCCCCGTGTGGTTCTGGGATTTTTGCTCACCGTTCTTGTGATCATTTTGACCCCACGGGGTGAGATCTTGCGTGGAGCCCCAGATCGAGGGAGATTATCAGTGGTCTTGTATGTCTTCCATTTCCTAATAATTGCTCCCACAGTTGATTTCTTCAAACCAAGCTGCTTACCTATTGCAGATTCAGTCTTCCCAGCCTGGTGCAGGTCTACAATTTTGTTTCTGGTGTCCTTTGACAGCTCTTTGGTCTTGGCCATAGTGGAGTTTGGAGTGTGACTGTTTGAGGTTGTGGACAGGTGTCTTTTATACTGATAACAAGTTCAAACAGGTGCCATTAATACAGGTAACGAGTGGAGGACAGAGGAGCCTCTTAAAGAAGAAGTTACAGGTCTGTGAGAGTCAGAAATCTTGCTTGTTTGTAGGTGACCAAATACTTATTTTCCACCATAATTTGCAAATAAATTCATAAAAAATCCTACAATGTGATTTTCTAAGTTTTTTTCTCACAATTTGTCTGTCATAGTTGACGTGTACCTATGATGAAAATTACAGGCCTCTCTCATCTTTTTAAGTGGGAGAACTTGCACAATTGGTGGCTGACTAAATAGTTTTGTCCCCCACTGTATGTGAACATGTAGCCCTAGGTTGGGGCTAAGTATTAGCCTAGCCCTTTGTAAAGTACAGTAACCTATATGTGAAAAACCTGTGAATAGTGCAGGATGGCACACACATCTGAACTGTCCAGCAAGCTTGTCAAATTGAGGATAAGTATGTAAGCTACTTTTGTAAAAGTGGTCTGATTTTATTATTATCGTTTTTGTTTTGTATAGTTATTTTATTCTGCAGGTCCTTGTGGGGTGGGTTTGTCATGGTTTCTCAATACCTAGTCACTGCATAGCTTATCTCAGCAGGACACTTAAATTGGTCAATTTCTGACACTTCCTTTCCCCTTGTTTCCAGGATACCTGTGAAAGCTCTCGCTCCCCCACCCCAATGTCGAGGTCGCAGTGACAGGGCTGGGCAGAGGCAGAGCCCGGTGCCCCGGCCCCTTTGCCCAGCTGAGGAGCAGCCCCTGACAGGGAGCACACCTTCTCCCTGTGCCTCCTGTCTTCTGGGGGGCACCTTGAGCCATGGAGCACCCACGGGAAAAAGAGGGTGAGCGGCCGGCGCGCAGCAGCAAGGCGGGTCAGGGGCGCAGCGGGCACTCGCGCCCCTCGGGATCAGGCTCCTCCGGAGTGCTCATGGTGGGGCCCAACTTCCGTGTGGGCAAGAAGATCGGCTGTGGTAACTTTGGAGAGCTGAAGCTAGGTAAGAAATTACCACCGTTTCAAGAATACGTTTGGTACTTTTTTTGGTGCTTGGAAATGGCGATAGACTGTATGTATGAAAATGTGTTTAACAATTCAAATCAAATCAAATTAAATTGTATTGGTCACATGCGCCGAATACAACAGGTGCAGACATTACAGTGAAATGATTACTTACAGCCCTTAACCAACAGTGCATTTATTTTTAACAAAAAAAGTACAAATAAAACAACAACAAAAAAGTGTTGAGAAAAAAAGAGCAGAAGTAAAATAAAATAACAGTAGGGAGGCTATATATACAGGGGGGTACCGGTGCAGAGTCAATGTGCGGGGGCACCGGCTAGTTGAGATAGTTGAAGTAATATGTACATGTGGGTAGAGTTAAAGTGACTATGCATAAATAATTAACAGAGTAGCAGCAGCGTAAAAAGGATGGGGTGGGGGGGCAGTGCAAATAGTCCGGGTAGCCATGATTAGCTGTTCAGGAGTCTTATGGCTTGGGGGTAGAAGCTGTTGAGAAGTCTTTTGGACCTAGACTTGGCACTCCGGTACCGCTTGCCGTGCTGTAGCAGGGAGAACAGTCTATGACTAGGGTGGCTGGAGTCTTTGACAATTTTGAGGGCCTTCCTCTGACACCGCCTGTTATAGAGGTCCTGGGTGGCAGGAAGCTTGGCCCCAGTGATGTACTGGGCCGTACGCACAATTCCTCTTGGAAATGTAAAACCTTGTTCATTGATGAATTCCTAATGACAGAGTCAGTGCCCTCTTCTCACCCTCACTATCAAAATGTACATGTGGGTCAACTGTGTACACTTAGATAATCGAACTCATCAAATCTTGTCATAATATCTCAACACGATGATTAAAGTTGTATGCAATCACTGCATCATAATGAGTTCAGGCCCCAGCTACTCTGCAAAGGCTGTATACACCGGAATTGAGATACAGATTACATTGGCGGAAAATAAGACGTATTTCATTTTCATTATCGATAATTACGTCACATTGAGAGCTGAATGTCTATCCAACTGCACCTCCACTACGACTTGATCTCATTATTACATCTGACATCTCACAGCCTGAGGTGACTTAAAGGCTTGAAAAAATGACCTGAGCTTATGCATGGGTGTGCCTGCTCATAAGAAGACCCCTCTGCTTTTTTCCCACCGAATATGCCGTTAATGTTGCCATGTTTCAGGCATGCTGAAAGAATGTAATTGGATTCATAATAAGATTTTAAGCCCTTTCTTTGTTCCTTTTATTATCTAGCCAGCAAAGGGACATACAGTACCTGCATGGTAAATAGGAGGAGGCTGTTCTTCTGTAGAGAAGCTGCAGGGATTAGAGAGCCAATGTTATTCATTTGGATTTGTGTACAGTACAGCAGACCTATCTCTGGTTGCCATTCAGTGAAAGTAGGCCCTACACACAGCATTGCTCTGTTTTCTTTTACCAGTTTGAGCTTATGTGTTTCGCTCATTGGGCCTATTTCACATCACCTGTAGCCTGCAACTGACTAAGATCTCTGGATTGTCTAATGAACATATTCTCCAAGCAGAACAGTGAGGAGCATGAAGCCATTAAATGAAATGAGCTATAACCAGAAAAGCTTTACTGTTTGTACTGAAATGGCTCAGTTCTGAAACTGGTTGAGAGACTGAGATTCTCCTCCTCTCTACTCTGCTGCCTCCCACGTGGGTAATAGTCTGGGAGGGGGTGGACGAGAGAATGGCCTGTTCTCTGGTATTCTCCACGCATGCACTGTGCTGCTGAGCAGTCAGAGGTTCTCTGAGGCCTGTTGTTTGCCTGTGGCGTTGTCACTCAGCCTGTGGCAGGGTTCCATAGAGTGTGGCTGGGTTCCATAGGTTCATATACTCACTTATGAGGAATTTAAGAATGGCCTTAATTGCCCTGACATTTAGAACGCTGGACTGCTATTGCTAGATGGAAGTTGAGAAGAGATAAGCCTACAGGTGCAAGACATCTTAAGAAGCAGATGTGAATACTAACTGTCTTAGGAGGGAGTTGTTATTCAGTCCTGTATTCTTCTCTAGAATGAATCAAATTTGACTTTGTTAATCAGGAGACCTCACCACAAATCGTTGGAATTTCAACATTGAACATTTTCAGTGGTCAAACGTAGAGGATTGTGAAAAGCAAATGTCAGAAGGTGTCTTTGTGGAGCCGGTGTTAACCAGGAAAGAAGCCTCCATGTGTACACTAAACAATGTACCCTTTGAAATTTAAAAGAATAATCCACTCAAATACAATCGTTTGGTATTTTTTTCATTAGTCCCAAAAATGTTGCAGTTCAGCAGTCAATATTTCAATATATAGCACTTTCAAGCAGGCAGAAATACAGCCGGCATGACACCTTTTGCATCATACGATGCAAAAGGTGTGTTTCTGCCTTCGTGAACAGCAAGAGCTCAGATACACATGAAATTACCCCAGGAATTGATAGAACATTGTTCAGAGATGCCAAAATATATAACGTTCAAAATGGGTGAATCTTTCCTTTTTAAGTCTGGCATCTCAAAATATGTCTGGTCTATTTCAAAACACTTAATTTCACCTTATGGACTACGCTAAGTATTTTAATTCTACAATTAACCATATTCTCCCACTGCCCTACGTATTTCCCCACACTTCTATAAAGTATCATTGCACTGATATGCGCAGGATCAATACATCAAAACACAAGCCCTGTTCTCACTTTCCCAGCTAGTGTCGCACTGTTGGCATCACCACTTTCATTCTCAGCTTGCTCCGCAAACGCACTTCACTTCTCTCTCCAAGATGACACCTTTTGTAATGTGATATGACTTAGTGAGCAAGGCATACAGTCTCTCCAATTACCATCAGAGAGACAGATAATTGGAGTAAAATGGAGGCCAAAAGTTTATTTATTCATCCGAAATTGGTAGTTTCATGCAAGACGTGCATCTAATAGGCTACACATGATAGGGTTCATGGTATTGCACAATAAGCATATTCAGATGCCTAATGGTGCATTAGAAGCCCCTGGTTGTCCTCCTCACCTCAACTGTCCAATGGGAACCTCCGCATTTATCAAATGTACATGCCTCTGACTTTCCAGTCACTGTTTGTTCAGTCATCGCTGTTATTTGTGAAGCATGTGTCTTTGAGAGATATGGGAGTTTAGATGATTCCTTAAGATTCCTAAAAGGTTCCTTGGTGGCTGCACTGTATGTACCACCATAGTCTCCGTTCAAGGCAATGATGGCATAATGGGTGGACTGACAGCCATTTTGAGTGTACCCATGCCAGGAAGTAAAAGCAGGAAGTGTACCCTTCAGTCTGTGCTGTGATTTGTTGAGTCAACTCAACTGACATTACAAAAAATATAGTCCATTGCATGAGCCACATCAGTTAGTATCTACATTACCATGGCAATCCAGCATAATCCCAGTCGGTATTAGAACGTCTCGGCCCTGCCCACCTGTGGGGAAAACAATCTGTGGTTACCTAGCTTACCCCATTGGCTTACAGCAAAAACTAGACTTTTTTTCAAACTGAATTTTCTTGTCTGCTTGTTTTAGTCAATTACAAAACTACATTTTAGAAAATTACAACATGTCTAAAGATTATTTTTCAACATTGCCTGCTCCCGAGCGTTCTCACTACTTAGAAAAACTTAATATTGTAGGGCTTCCCTCATGCCCCTTTTCATGACTGTGCTAGGAGCCACATGAGTGAGTGCTAGCTAGCTACTGACCGGTACATAGCTAGCCAAGACCATCAACACGAACAAACGGACTATGCAGCTACAAGTAGTGAGTGGAGTTACAAACAGACTATACTAAACAAGTTAAATGTCTTAC
Organism: Coregonus clupeaformis; assembly: GCF_020615455.1. Taxonomy (NCBI): domain Eukaryota; kingdom Metazoa; phylum Chordata; class Actinopteri; order Salmoniformes; family Salmonidae; genus Coregonus; species Coregonus clupeaformis. Next base: position 45,000,141 of record NC_059202.1, read on the forward strand.
CTGTGATTAAATGTTTTCCCACACACGTAGCTACACTGGGTCCCCACATTTCCCACTCTCCCGCGCTGAGTAGCCTGAAGCCACAGGGCTCTTCTTGCCAGCTCTATCCCTATGTAGGAATATTGCGATTTTCTTACCTGGTTACATGTACATTGAACAACACAGCAGCTTTTTGGCACGTTTTGTTATTTCTGTATAACAAAAAAACGACGACGAAGTTGGCTCTTTTACAATGGGGTTCAATGGGACATTTATTTTGTTTTCCCCGATTTTGTGGACGTAGTAGAGGGGAATTGATAGAAATGATTGCATTTCAATACCAGGAAGCCATTGTGAGTGTACCCACGTGTTTGCCAGTCAAATTAGCAGGGTTAGAGCTTCCAAGCCCGTTCTATTCATTCTATTTCTGTGGTGCCACCTCACATCTGTTTTGAAATAAGTAGTTTACCCAGCCTTCTAATAAACTTTTTTTTTTTTTTTTTTTTTAGGTAAAAACCTCTACACCAACGAGTATGTTGCAATAAAATTGGTAAGTATGTAGTCTTATTTCTGTATCTTTCCCATATGAGATTGTATTATTTCAATGAGCAGCTCTTAAAATCACACCTGGAGTGAACATTGCCTATTTACATATTATTTTATTTTGAAGAAATACGCATTTGTAAACCTGAATTTGAAAGTTGTTTGTTGAATGATAATTAATTTGAATAATGTACCTATTTAGGTGTACTTCTTATTGTTGAAGTGTAGTGAATGAAAAGCCCTCCTTCAACTGAATTGTTTCCTTTTGTATTCCCGCTCCAGGAACCAATAAAGTCAAGGGCACCACAGCTGCATTTGGAGTACCGGTTTTACAAAACATTAGGTTGCACGGGTAAGACCTTCACTCTGTTAACCACCCATTTATCTCCATCCTCTCTCTTCCTCGGCTCACTAATCATTCCTACTGACTTGAGGTCACCTCAGATTGGTGAGGTTCTGTATGAAGAAAGACTGTGCCCGTTCTTAACTGTCACACAAAAGAAGAATTAACAAGCCCTGCTGTTATATCAATTTCACTGTGCCTCCATGTATTTGTATTTATTATGGATCCCCATTAGCTGCTGCCAAGACACATTGCCATGGTGTCTCCCTGAATATTATCTTTTTATAAGTCTGATGTGGTGATGGTGATCACTTTACTATTGTTCTCAACAGTAGTCCAGTTCTATATGGGATGACTGCTTTCTGTTTGAAACCCCCCACCCCCCAATCACTGAAGACAATCACAGGAAGTGCAGTCTTTTCACAGTTACACAGCTGTTGTGACACAGCTTCCAGTGTTACCTTTGCATGGGAGTCATTGACAGGACCAGTGTTTAGACATGAGATAGTGTCACTGTCAGCGTTGGTGGAAGGCAGATGTAAATCTCAAATATAAGGTGTTGCATAGGTGTGTTGTGGCCATTCCTCTTGGGTAGCGTAGGCCAAGCAAGTATCATCAATCAATTAACTGATAAATCCATCAATGGGTACATCAGAGTTGTATCAGTCACATTTCTAGTACAAAGTCAGGGTCGAAACAAAAGTTAGCTAAGCAGACAGAGAATAGAAAATTCCTATGCGCAATATGTAGAAATCGCTCAGCCATTACCTGGTTGCTAAAATTCTATCACGTTCGCCTAATTTCAGTTTGTGACCAAACAAGATAATCATTGTACAATCTAAACCGCTGTGAAATAGCTTTGCAATAACCAAAAATATAGTTTGAAGCTAGTGTACCAAACCGAAAGTAAAAAGACACAAAAGCTAAACTTCACGACGGGAAGCATAGAAATAACACACACAGGATGGATCTAACGCTTATCAGACTTTATTTCAATGAGAATTACATATCTATAATTCAAATTGTATGTGAATTTGGTCGGGTCACCCACAAAGCTACATAATACTGAACCTTTAATTATATTAAATAACCAATGATGCAATGCCATCTAGCATACAACATCATTGCGGCAAAAAGATGTGTGCATTTATTGTTAACATGTAGCCTATGCTATTATCCTTATCTGGCCCCTTGAATCATATCTGAAACCAGCCCCCTTGACAAAGGTGTTCTGCACCCCTGTAGTAGAGTAATGATGAGTCCCTTGGCAGTGTCAAGCACCTCACTCTTGAGGAGTGGGAAAATGGCTGCCTCTGCTAGTTTAATAGCAGAAGTGGTAAAGGTGCATTGGGTCGTGCCTGAGGCTGCACTGCCTCACAGGCTGATGTTTTTACAACTTCACCCATTCTTTCCCATCAGCCAACCAAATTCAAATTGCAAACAGAGGGACCGCAAGAACCCTTTCATGCGGTGGTGCCTAAGTGATGCAGCTGAAAAAAGGTAAGCAACATTGCATCCAAAAACACTGAAATATCTAGACTATTTCCAATTGATATATATTGATATAGATTAGCTAGCAGCTTTACTGGTTAGTTATATTTTCAAATGATCTAGCTTAGCTAACTAGCTTCATGTGGTTGGCTGTTTGTCTACATAATGCAGCAAGTACAGTTACAACTGTTACAAACTGCTTAGCTACCTATTTTCTCTGAAGCAATTAGCTCATCGCAAGCTGTAACTTAGCTGGCTGGTAAGCTATATTTTTGCATCTAATTAACACAATGCAGGCTCCTCCCAGTCTGGTCAGTCTACTTAGAGGCATTAAAGGCTGGTGGGGCTCAAAGCTAGCAGTTTCACTCGCAGCCTCCAAGACTGGTCTATGTGCAAGGCTCCTCAGAGGCTGATCAGAGTAAGTAGGGATGATAATATGCCATTTAGCAGACGCTTTTATCCAAAGCGACTTACAGTCATGTGTGCATACATTTTTACGTATGGGTGGTCCCGGGGATCGAACCCACTACCCTGGCGTTACAAGCGCCTTGCTCTACCAATTGAGCTACAGAGGACCATAATAAAGGTTCCTCCCAGGCTGGTCAGTGTAAATAGGGGGCTCGGAGGCTTCTCTATTATAGGCTCCTTGCAGGCTAGTCAAGAGTCCTTGCAGGCTGAGTAAATAGAGCTGCTGGTCTATACGTAAATTATTTTGTAAAACAATCAAACTACTAATTTCTCAATGTGAGATATAATTTAAAAAGACACTGAAATAGGAACATATTTTTAAAACTAGTTTTGTGATTTTAATACTTGTCAAACACTTACTGCATGTTAAGCTCTATTTATGCAGTGTGCATAGGCATAAATTGCAGCACTGAAAGTTAAGACTTTGATAGTTTAATTTCATGTCCTTTTACATTGAATTTAAGTGTGATGTTTCAATAATGCTTCCTTTTGTTTTTCAGGTAAGGTAAAGAAGAATAAGATGACTAAAAGGTAAAGGAGAAGAAGAGGGCTAAAAGTAAAGGGTTCTTTAGAGGTTAAAGGGTTTTGTTACAGTGGGGAGAACAAGTATTTGATACACTGCCGATTTTGCAGGTTTTCCTACTTACAAAGCATGTAGAGGTCTGTAATTTTATCATAGGTACACTTTAACTGTGAGAGACGGAATCTAAAACAAAAATCCAGAAAATCACATTGTATGATTTTTAAGCAATTAATTAGCATTTTATTGCATGACATAAGTATTTGATACATCAGAAAAGCAGAACTTAATATTTGGTACAGAAACCTTTGTTTGCAATTACAGAGATCATACGGTTCCTGTAGGTCTTGACCAGGTTTGCACACACTGCAGGGATTTTGGCCCACTCCTCCATACAGACCTTCTCCAGATCCTTCAGGTTTCGGGGCTGTCGCTGGGCAATACGGACTTTCAGCTCCCTCCAAAGATTTTCTATTGGGTTTAGGTCTGGAGACTGGCTAGGCCACTCCAGGACCTTGAGATGCTTCTTACGGAGCCACTCCTTAGTTGCCCTGGCTGTGTGTTTCAGGTCGTTGTCATGCTGGAAGACCCAGCCACGACCCATCTTCAATGCTCTTATTGAGGGAAGGAGGTTGTTGGCCAAGATCTCGCGATACATGGCCCCATCCATCCTCCCCTCAATACGGTGCAGTCGTCCTGTCCCCTTTGCAGAAAAGCATCCCCAAAGAATGATGTTTCCACCTCCATGCTTCACGGTTGGGATGATGTTCTTGGGGTTGTACTCATCCTTCTTCTTCCTCCAAACACGGCGAGTGGAGTTTAGACCAAAAAGCTCTATTTTTGTCTCATCAGACCACATAACCTTCTCCCATTCCTCCTCTGGATCATCCAGATGGTCATTGGCAAACTTCAGACTGGCCTGGACATGCGCTGGCTTGAGCAGGGGGACCTTGCGTGCGCTGCAAGATTTTAATCCATGACGGCGTAGTGTGTTACTAATGGTTTTCTTTGAGACTGTGGTCCCAGCTCTCTTCAGGTCATTGACCAGGTCCTGCCGTGTAGTTCTGGGCTGATCCCTCACCTTCCTCATGATCATTGATGCCCCACGAGGTGAGATCTTGCATGGAGCCCCAGACCGAGGGTGATTGACCGTCATCTTGAACTTCTTCCATTTTCTAATAATTGCGCCAACAGTTGTTGCCTTCTCACCAAGCTGCTTGCCTATTGTCCTGTAGCCCATCCCAGCCTTGTGCAGGTCTACAATTTTATCCCTGATGTCCTTACACAGCTCTCTGGTCTTGGCCATTGTGGAGAGGTTGGAGTCTGTTTGATTGAGTGTGTGGACAGGTGTCTTTTATACAGGTAACGAGTTCAAACAGGTGCAGTTAATACAGGTAATGAGTGGAGAACAGGAGGGCTTCTTAAAGAAAAACTAACAGGTCTGTGAGAGCCGGAATTCTTACTGGTTGGTAGGTGATCAAATACTTATGTCATGCAATAAAATGCAAATTAATTACTTAAAAATCATACAATGTGATTTTCTGGATTTTTGTTTTAGATTTCGTCTCTCACAGTTGAAGTGTACCTATGATAAAAATTACAGACCTCTACATGTTTTGTAAGTAGGAAAACCTGCGAAATCGGCAGTGTATCAAATATTTGTTCTCCCCACTGTATATCTGTATTGCCTCTCATAAGTTTGTTGGTTATGTTATATTGAAGAGTTTATTTCCAAAATGCTATATCCACCAATTTTTCACATTTGTGTTTTTTCATCAGAAATAATTGCCTATGGGTACTTTTATGTGTGTAAAATGTTACTGTTCTCAGATTTTTATTAATAGATTTTAGATGTGTATGAAAAATTGTTTTTTTTGCAAACCATTATATATCCATTGTTTAGCTGGAAAGGAATATCCGTATCCTGCATATTTGACGGTGATATGTGGTTGCCTCACCGAGCTATTTTAAGATTAATACACTTACTGTATGCCACTCTGATAAATGACTAAAATGTCAAATGTAAATGTTTTACACACATATCTCATATTACTGTATTGACTTTATTTCAAAAATAATATTGACGTCACAAATGTATAATTTGAACAGTTTATTAAAAATGTAGTTATTTGTTACAATTGACTGTGTAAAATCTAGCAGTACTACTTATTTCTCTGTGAGTGAGGTGGATATATAGCATTTTGCAAAAAAAACATTTTTTGTCTCTCTGGAATGAAACCATCAAGTGATAGAAGATATAGAAGAGGTCAAACTCTTCATATGTTCAGGGGGGTTCCCAACAAAAGTAGTCCATCTTTGTTTGTGTTTATTTACAGTATATTGCAATATGTACTGAAATTGTAGTTCATTTTCTAAATGTATTTGTGAAATAAAAATGGATATACATTTCTATCAACCGTCAGACTCCAATTGTATTTTCTCAATGTTTTTATTTTATTATATTTATAGTCTGTGCACCAGGGTTTGTGCCAATTCCAATTGAATTTTAAATGTAAATTAAAGAATTCACTCATGAAGTGGAGAATTGACGTTGAATTAAATTTGAATTCAAAGAATCTTCAAGTTATGGAATTGGAATTAAATTGGAATTAGACTGTTTAGACTTTTTAGATTGTAATTGTAAAAACATTTAATCTTTGGAATTTCATTGGAATAAAATATTTTAACATTTCCCAGTTAAAGGAATTAATGCAGATAGTATCAAATTGACTGTAGGGTTTGTTTTTAATCATTCCAACCTGCATTCCTATATTCTTAGTATAGCTAGGCTGTCTGAACAGTGACATGATCTGCCTGAAAGCCTGAAGGAATTGAATTATAATTGGAATTAGTAGTATTGTTGGGGATACTATTGAATTGGGAATTGAATTCTTGGAATTTACCTAACATTGGAATTCAGAGGAGTTGAATTCTCTGAATTCTAAGACTGACATTGAATTTTTATAGAATATGTGGAATTTATAGGGAGAGAGAATTGAATTTGTAGAGTTGACCCTAACCCTGATGCACATATACCAATAACGGTACTTGACTCAGAGCTGAATAGCATTTGGAAAGTATTCAGACCCCTTGACTTTTTCCACTTTTTGTTACGTTACAGCCTTATTCTAGCATGGATTAAATTGTTCATCAATCTACACACAATACCCCATAATGACAAAGCAAAACAGATTTTTAGAACATTTTGCAAATGTATTAAAAATAAAAATACAGATATCACATTTACATAACTATTCAGACCCTTTACTCAGTACTTTGTTGAAGCACCTTTGGCAGCGATTACAGCCTTGAGTCTTATTGGGTATGACGCTACAAGCTTGGCACAGCTGTATTTGGGGAGTTTCTCCCATTGTTCTCTGCAGATCCTCTCAAGCTCTGTCAGGTTGGATGGGGAGTGTCGCTGCACAGCTATTTTCAGGTCTCTCCAGAGATGTTTGATCGGGTTCAAGTTCGGGCTCTGGCTGGGCCAGTCAAAGACATTCAGAGACTTGTCCCAAAGCCACTACTGCGTTGTCTTTGCTGTGTGCTTAGGGTCGTTGTCCTGTTGGAAGGTGAACCTTTGCCCCAGTCTGAGGTCCTGAGCGCTCTGGAGCAGGTTTTAATCAAGGATATCTCTGCACTTTGCTCCGTTCATCTTTCCCTCGATCCTGACTAGTCTCCCAGTCCCTGCCGCTGAAAAACAACCCAACAGCATGATGCTGCCACCACCATGCTTTAACGTAGGGATGGCCAGGTTTACTCCAGACGTAACGCTTTGCATTCAGGCCAAGGAGTTCCATCTTGGTTTCATCAGACCAGATCATCTTGTTTCTCATGGTCTGAGAGTCCTTTAGGTGGCTTTTGGCAAACTCCAAACGGGCTGTCATGTGCCTTTTACTCAGGAGTGGCTTCTGTCCTGCCACTCTACCATAAAGGCCTGATTGGTGGAGTGCTGCAGAGATGGTTGTCCTTCTGGAAGGTTGTCCCATCTCCACAGAGACATTTTGGAGCTCTGTCAGATTGACAATCAGGTTCTTGGTCACCTCCCTGACCAAGGCCCTTCTCCCCCGATTGCTCAGTTTGGCTGGGCGACCAGCTCTAGGAAGAATCTTGGTGGTTCCTAACTTCTTCCATTTAAGAATGATGGAGGCCACTGTGTTCTTGGGGATCTTCAATGCTGCAGAAATGTTTTGGTACCCTTCCCCAGATCTGTGCCTCGACACAATCCTGTCTCGGAGCTCTACGGATAATTCCTTCGACCTCATGGCATGGTTTTTGCTCTGACAACTGTGGAACTTTTCATAGACACAGGTGTGTGCCTTTCCAAATCATGTCCAATCAATTGAATTTAACACAGGTGGACTCCAAGTTGTAGAAACATTTCAAGATTGATCAATGGAAACAGGATGCACCTGAGCTCAGTTTTGAGTCTCATAGCAAAGGGTCTGAATACTTATGGAAATAAGGTATTTCTGTTTTTTAAAAACCTGTTCGCTTTGTCATCATGGGGTATTGTGTGTAGATTGATGAAGAAAACAATTGAATCCATTTTAGAATAAGGTTGTAACGTAACAACGTGGAAAAAGGGAAGGGGTCTGAATACTTTCCCAATGCACTGTACTATACAGGTACTATCACACATACATTTAATATTTTTTCCTCCACAGGTGTGACAAGTCTGCATCAAATCTCATTTGAATATACGGTACTATCAAATGAAGTAGTACCTTTTTCTCTTACAATGCCAGCATATGGTAATAAGTCAAAGAATTCTATTCTAGACACCCCCTGGACAGGACACTATTCTTTCGCAGGGCCTCACCCCCAATAATTTTACTTAATGCAGAGTGCCAAGCAGAGACTCATCAGATCCCTTTTTGAAAGTACAACTTGGCTGAGGATCGAACTCCCAACCTTTCAGGGCGGACACTCTAACCACAAGGCCACTGAGTTGGTAATGTGTTGGTGGCAAATTTTAACTTTACAAGGCTACAGTTGACTCCTGATGACTAGCCAGGCCTCAAGTGTTGAATTGCAGAAAATTATTTATTATTAGTGGTAGACTGTCTCTCAGAACTGGGATCTGAACTGTACACCATAAAGCATCATATAAATGATGTTGCTAGATGAATAATTATTGAAGCCTAATGAATGTATGAATGAATGCAATCATTGATGGAATAGCTAAATGCACAAGATGTACCATGTAAAAAAAGTAATAATAATCTGTAGTCTCGCCCATGAGATCTGGTTACCTTCTACCCTCAGGGTCTCAAGGGTGTCACCACAGGCTTAAAGTTTGAACAAAACTTTAATTTAACATTGGCTGGCACTTACAGGGGATGAATAATCAAATTGTACTGATCCCCTGTCAAAAAGCTAAATGTCTCAACACGGCCGTTTTGTCTACCTGGGAGCTCAGACCACCGTAAGTCTCCTCCGGGAGGGTTCACCACTGGCCTTTTAGGGGAAGACTACAAAACTGTCCAGAGTAGCGCAGCCTCTGAGGGCCAATCCACAATGTTAATGCAATGTCCAATGTACTCGATCTGCTCACTACAAGACTGTTATATTTTATATTACAGACGTTACTGGATTCTTCCAATAGCTCTGTACGCCTGTATGGGCTTTGACTGGTGCGAGGGTCTATCATCCAGATGTGATATTTGGTCAATAATTTCTCAGGGCCCTACTCAATTAACCACAAAGTTTTAGGCTGGCACAATAAGCTTACAGGTATGATCTTGTGCACTGGGAAGTGTGCCCCTTTATGACCAATTTATATAATTTCTGGGCATTATCTCTGACTATTTAAGGGACCTCTTTTGGCTCAAGGGCACCCCAGAAGCAAAATCATGCATAATGTAACTGTAAACTCAGTGAATCATGTTAGAAATATCTCTGGTTTTACTGGGTTTCTGAGGAATAAGATAAAATGGTATTTGAAGATGTCGGAAAATCTTCTCTCAGCCCCCGTAAAAACTGAACATAATGTACGACTTTCAGAAGCTCTGTTTACACCTTCCGTTAACATGCGTCCTTCGTCCTGATCTTGACCTGATCTTATCTGTTTACACTTACAAGATCTGATCACAATCAGATCACAGTGTCTGTTTATACCTGGTTCTACACTGAACAAAAATATAAACGCAACATTTAAAGTGTTTTTTTATATTTTATTTTATTTTGTGTTTTTTAATTTTTTGGGGGGTAGATCAGCTTAATATTGCAGATAGATTGTAACTTCCATCAATGTAATTGCAATCCCCCATGTTTTTTATATATATATATATATATATACACACATACACACATACATACATACACATACCTATCCTTTAAAAAATATATATATTCCCCTTTATTACTTTCCAACCCCGCCACCCTTTCCCTACTTGGAGTAAACTAGTGAACAACAATGCCTAGGCCTCTACTTCCAGCTCACATGTAAAGTGTTGGTCCCATGTTTCATGAGCTGAAATATAATATACCAGAAATGTCCATATACACAAAAGCTTATTTCTATCAAATGTTGTGCACAATTGTTTTTACATCCCTGTTAGTGAGCATTTCTCCTTTGCCAAGATAATCCATCCACCTGACAGGTGTGGCATATCAAGAAGCTGATGAAACAGCATGATCATTACACAGGTGCACCTTGTGCTGGGGACAATAAAAGGCCACACTCAAATGTGCAGTTTTGTCACACAACACAATGCCACAGATGTCTCAAGTTTTGAGGGAGCATGCAATTGGCATGCTGACTGTAGGAATGTCCGCCAGAGAATTGAATGTTCATTTCTCTACCATAAGCCGCCTCCAACGTCGTTTTAGATAATTTGGCAGAACATCCAATCGCCCTCACAACCGCAGACCACGTGTAACCATGCCAGCTCAGGACCTCCACATCTGGCCTCTGCACCTGCGGGATCGTCTGAGGGGGGGGGGGCGCATTCTGATTGGCTGGGCATGGCTCCCCAGTGGGCTCACCCATGGCTGCGCCCCTGCCCAGTCATCTGAAATCCATTAGGGCTTCATTTATTTATTTCAATTCAAATTGACTGATTTCCTTATATGAACTGTAATCTTTGAAATTGTTGCATGTTGCGTTTACATTTTTGTTCATTATAGAACAATCATTGCTTTATAAAGAGAGGACCCATCGTTATTTATCAGCCAGAAAAGCTCCTATTAACACTGACCAGCCTGCGAGAAAGCTTTTATTATACACCACCCACGAGGCCCCTATTTGCACTGGCCAACCTGTGTGGAACTTTTATTATAGACCTAGTCTCCGAGGCCCCTATTTGCACTGACCAGCCTGGGAGGAACCTTTATTATTCCTACTTACACGGACCATCTTGCAAGGGACCTTAATTATAGACCAGCCTCTGAGACCCCTATTTGCGCTGACCAGCCTGGGAGGAACCTTATTATAGACTAGCCGCCGAGGCTGCTATTTACACTGACCAGCCTGCAAGGAACCTTTTATTATGCCGATTTACTCTGATCATAGACCAACCTCGGAGGCTTCGGGTGAAACTGCTAGCTTTGAGGCCCACCAGGCTTGGTAAGGCCTCGAAGTAGACTGACCAGCCTGGGAGGAGCCTGCATTGTGTTAATTAAATGCAAAGATATCTATATCTATCTAATAGGCTTGGGCGGTATACCGTATAGCCACAGATTGGTTTTTCAATACCGTCAATACCATTAACTATTTAATTGATATTAATATTTGTAGCTAGTTAAGTAAATACCTGCAGTCGACTTGTGGAATATGTTAGAAGATAAAGCAGATCACGTTCTTCATTTCACCTGTCACATTATTCTACATTATGAAGCTTACCGTAGTTCCCCAGAAAAGTTGAGCCAATCACGTGTTTGTTTGTAAATAGCACAATTGGAGAAAGCTGGAGCAGGTGAGTCAGCTGTGTATTGACAGGGGTCGCGTTTGATTTCGAAAGTCTTTTTTTTTTTTTTTTACATCAATAGAGTGATCAGGGGCCTGCAACAATAGTTTTCCTTCACAGAAAATAGCTTCATTTTCATCAGATGACAACAGAAGTGCAACGCTATGTGACTGGCAGCCACACAAGTAGGCTAAATGAGCTTACAATGAAAAATCAAGGTATTTTTTGCTAAACCTATGCATGGCCATCATATTTCTGTTTATCATAGAAAGAATGTAGGCAGCTACATTTCCTAATGTTTTTCTTAAAGTTAATCTTGCATTTTACCAGAGAAAAGTAGCTCCACATCAATCAGAGCTCTGTCAGCTGATAGAATACCCGTCCGTGAATTCTCATCTGAGTGGAGAAATGCAATTGAAGCACAAAATTAGTGCGATGCCGAGCAAATATTACAATAACAAGCCGTTTTACAAAACGCAGCAAGATATTTCTTATGCGTTTTAGCTTTTTTTCCTGCGTGAAACCCTAAGTTTAACTTGCTAGTTATCTAAGTAAGTTAGATAAGTAAGAATGAAGTTACTGAATTAATAAAGTGACGGGGCCTATATTGTTAATGCTTTCTGCCATGTTTGAGAAGTCAAAGCCCTTTGGATGAGTTATCTGTACAGATGCCACTGCTATCTATTGATTTGCTTGCGTTTTTTCTCCTCTCCGTTCTCGTCCCATCTGCTCCTCCCCCATCTTCGCAGAGCAGAGCAGGCAAGCCCTGTTGCCCTATCGACTCTAAACTCCACACAGAGACAGCTTGTACAAATGCTCTTCCAGAGCCAGTACTGTTCATTTGCACAATGTCTCTCATTTACATTCGCTTGTAAATGTCGAAACTCACCAAAAATGACATTCGGTAGCTCCTACCTAATATATGTATACCTTTATGTGCTGCATTGCCTGTCTTTGCGCTCGTTAGCATATTTAGCTAGCAGGCTCCATGGAAATTCGCTATTACTTGTGCTAATTTTGTTAACATTCTTTTAATAGAAGCCCAATGTGCTTTTTTTTGCATCTTTGGCACCCTCCGGTGTACTAAACCAGTAATACCATAAATCCTGGAATGAGAAAAGGGCGGTATGACGATGTGAAAATCTGGATACTGCCCAACCCTACTATCTAACCAGCCTGCTAAGTTGCAGTTTGTGATTAGCAAATTGCTTCAGAGAAAATAGGTAGCTAAGCAGTTTGTAACAGTTGTAGCTGTACTTGCTGTATCATCTAGTTGGATTTAAAAAATGCAGCCATATACAGCCAGCTAGCAAGCTAAGTTAGCTCATTTGAAAAGATAACTAACCAGCAAAGCAGCTAGCTAATGTACACTGAGTGTACAACACATTACATTACATTTCCATGACATAGACTGACCAGGTGATTCCAGGTGAAAGCTGTGATCCCTTATTGATGTGTTCTGTTAAATCCACTTCAATCAGTGTAGATGAAGGGGAGAAGACCGGTTAAACAAGGATTTTTAAGCCTTGAGACAATTGAGACATGGATTGTGTATGTGTGGCATTCAGAGGGTGAATGGGCAAGACAAAATATGTAAGTGCCTTTGAATGGGGTATGGTAGGTGCCAGGCACACCGGTTTTAGTGTGTCAAGAACTGCAACACTGCTGGGTTTTTCACGATCAACAGTTTCCCTTGTGTACCAAGAATGGTCCACCACCCAAAGAACATCCAGCCAACTTGAAACAACTGTGGAAAGCATGTGCCAGCGTCCCTGTGAAACGCTTTCGACACCTTGTGGAGTCCATGCCCCGACGAATTGAGGCTGTTCTGATGGCAAAAGGGGGTGCAACTCAATATTAGGAAGGTGTTCCTAATGTTTTGTACACTCAGTGTATATCAGCCTGTATAAATTGGAAATAGTCTTTTTATATTTCAGTGTTTTTGGATGCAATCTGCTTTTTTAAAGCTGCATCAGTTAGGCACCACCACATGAAATATTTAAAAATGATTATTGCTGTCCCTCCATCTGCAATTTTAATTTGATTGGCTGATGGGAAAGAATGGGCGGAGTGGCATAAATATCAGCCTCACAGGCACGACCCAAGGCACCTTTCCCGCTTTTAATGACTTGTGTTTGATGTTTCATACTCATAGTGCCTTTCATTTCAGCCTCAACAGAGCACAGTAATTTAAGATGCTTGTGACATTTGTTCACTGTTTCTTACTACTTTAGGTGGTCCATGTAACAAAATAATTCTGAAAATATATCCGTCACTACAGACAGTCACAATCGTATGTTGGCTCAGCTCAAAGGCCTTTCATTATGAGATGATGAGTAGTCAGTGGAAAGGGTCCATGGTGTGCCAACCACCATGCCATCTGGTTATGATCATGGCTGAGAGGACTCAACCAGTTGGTTGACACAGGGTTTAGCAGATTTAAGATACATTTTAGAAATAGGCGGGGTTTATTACTTTGTGGCTGTGGTAACTAGTGATGACCAGGCACAACTCCTATCTATCTATCTATCTATCTATATATATATATATATATATAATGTGTATATGTGTGTTTTTTTTCTCAAAGTTGCCAGGGTGTCACGTGTCCGACTTATATTAGTACACTCGTAACAACCCAATCATTACAAACATTTGATTCGATCAAACAAGCCACACGTAGCAGATAAGCCATTACATTTTTTGTTAACCAAATTTGACACTCATTGACCTCGCTTAATTTTTTATTTTTAAAGCCACCTGCTGGAGAAAGCTGATTTTGGGCCCAGTTATCCCTCTCGTTTAGCCTCTTCCTCTGTCTAGGTTCAATCCTAGACCCCACCCCAGCCTTCCCCCTCAGTAGGGGAGAGGCACTCGAAAACGGAGACACTAGTGGTAGGGAGAGCTAAATTAGGCCTAGTGAATGAGACAAGGGCTGGCGCCAGAAGGAATCAGTTTGACACGCATTTGATTTCTATAAGTGTGCACGTTTTTTTCACAGGACCTCCTATGTGTGTACCCACTTGCGCGTTATACAGGTAAAAGTCAGTAAATTAGAATATTTTGAAAAACTTGATTTATTTCAGTAATTGCATTCAAAAGGTGTAACTTGTACATTATATTTATTCATTGCACACAGACTGATGCATTCAAATGTTTATTTCATTTAATTTTGATGATTTGAAGTGGCAACAAATGAAAATCCAAAATTCCGTGTGTCACAAAATTAGAATATTACTTAAGGCTAATACAAAAAAGGGATTTTTTAGAAATGTTGGCCAACTGAAAAGTATGAAAATGAAAAATATGAGCATGTACAATACTCAATACTTGGTTGGAGCTCCTTTTGCCTCAATTACTGCATTAATGCGGCGTGGCATGGAGTCGATGAGTTTCTGGCACTGCTCAGGTGTTATGAGAGCCCAGGTTGCTCTGATAGTGGCCTTCAACTCTTCTGCGTTGTTGGGTCTGGCATTCTGCATCTTCCTTTTCACAATACCCCACAGATTTTCTATGGGGCTAAGGTCAGGGGAGTTGGCTGGCCAATTTAGAACAGAAATACCATGGTCCGTAAACCAGGCACGGGTAGATTTTTGCGCTGTGTGCAGGCGCCAAGTCCTGTTGGAACCTGAAATCTCCATCTCCATAGAGCAGGTCAGCAGCAGGAAGCATGAAGTGCTCTAAAACTTGCTGGTAGACGGCTGCGTTGACCCTGGATCTCAGGAAACAGAGTGGACCGACACCAGCAGATGACATGGCACCCCAAACCATCACTGATGGTGGAAACTTTACACTAGACTTCAGGCAACGTGGATCCTGTGCCTCTCCTGTCTTCCTCCAGACTCTGGGACCTCGATTTCCAAAGGAAAGGCAAAATTTGCTTTCGTCAGAAAACATGACTTTAGACCACTCAGCAGCAGTCCAGCTCTTTTTTCCTTAGCCCAGGTGAGACGCTTTTCGCGCTGTTTCTTGGTCAACAGTGGCTTGACACGAGGTATGCGGCAGTTGAAACCCATGTCTTTCAAGCGTCTCTTGGTGGTGGATCTTGAAGCCCTGACTCCAGCAGCTGTCCACTCCTTGTGAATCTCCCCCACATTTTTGAATGGGTTTTTTTTCACAATCTTGACTAGGCGCGGTGATCCCTATCGCTTGTACACTTTTTCTGACCACAGTTTTTCCTTCCCTTTGCCTCTCTATTAATGTGTTTGGACACAGAGCTCTGAGAACAGCCAGCCTCTTCTGCAATAACCTTTTGTGTCTTTCCCTCCTTGTGCAATGTGTCGATGGTCGCCTTTTGGACAGCTGTCAAATCTGAAGTCTTCCCCATGTTTGTGTAGGCTTCAGAACTGGACTGAGAGACCATTTAAAGCCCTTTGCAGGTGTTTTGAGTTAATCAGCTGATTAGTTTGTGGCACCAGGTGTCTTCAAAATGTAACCCTTACACAATATTCTAATTTTGTGACACACGGAATTTTGGATTTTCATTTGTTGCCACTTCAAATCATCAAAATTAAATGAAATAAACATTTGAATGCATCAGTCTGTGTGCAATGAATAAATATAATGTACAAGTTACACCTTTTGAATGCAATTACTGAAATAAATCAAGTTTTTCCAAATATTCTAATTTACTGACTTTTACCTGTATAAGTGGGTGTTATAGTAAAGACCATAGGTGGCTCGTGAGTTTCAAGTTTGGGGAGCTTACAATTTATCCTACCATTTCTACCTATCTGCGTGTCATTTATGAATATTTTTATATGCACATTTTTGTGGAAAAGTTTCAATTCAATAATAATGTTTTCGTTTCTCAAAATCATCATCACATGGTTAATCAAAAAGATCCGAATTTACATGATAAATCTAAAAGTTAAAATTAAACTAATGCGAGAGCACCAGCCTCTGCCATAATGAAGAAGCTAATGATCCTCTGTGGCTAAGTCATCCTAATAATATAATAATAATAATAATAATAATAATAATATCCTCTCTGGTGAAGTATTTTGAATGATTTTATTTAGACATGAGTAATTATATAATTTTGGCAAAACATCTATTTACTTTAGGGGAAGCCAGCATCCGAACTGTGCACCTGCCAACTTTCCTTTCCAAATCGCAAGTGACTGAAACCAGATATCTGTATATACATGTAATGACGAGATGCTCATGTCTCCGCCCTAACAATGGGACTTGGGTGAATTATGTGTCTTGCCATAGAGATCCGTCATTTACAAAATTACACTGATTGTCCCAAGGCGGGAGCTATAGTAATTAACTGAAATGTGTTAGTCATACACGATATCTCAATTGGCCCAAGGAGGGGCGCTGCATCATTCGTGGTGGATGACATGTTTACTGTTGCCATGTTTTGTCATGTGGATGAAACTGAAATGGAATGGTTACCTTGAGAGGTCTATTTGGAATTAGAAATATGAACATGTTCTCAAGCCACGAGAGATTCCATATCTCTGACATGCATTGAGCCATGGCTGAATAAAAACTCAATTTAGCTCTCCAGCAAAGGTACGCACATAAAACATACTGTACACAAAGTGGCCTATTTTCTGTATGGGTGTAGAGTATGTTTTATGTGCGTACCTTTGCTGGAGAGCTAAATTGAGTTTTTATTCAGGTATAAGTTACATGAGATGCATACAGACAGAGCTGCCATTATTGATGACTAGCTAGGTGACTCAGGCCTGACTGTTCTTTGAATGTGGGGGTGGATTAATTGTTTGTTTGGTTGCGTGTCTCAGGAGAAGCCGACATTTGCTCCTGTGTGACTGAATTCATTTTTTCCCAAAGCATTTCAAAAGATGCACTCTCATGGCCTTAACAGGTTTTTATCCCGCTTCTGCTTAAATTTAATGGGATCTGAGACGGTTGCCATTTTCATCATTCCGAAACGTGGTAAAAACATGGTTCAAATACGAATTGGTTTAGGGAGCGGAAGGGGTAAGGTAAAAGGGTAAGGTAAAATCACATTTGTGATAATAGCTTGTATAGTGGAACTCCTGTAATGCCTCGACAGTTAGGCAGCATATAGAAGACATGACAACATGTGCCATTTGCTATTGTGACGTTGTTCTTTCCCACAGATGACACAGAGCGGGTGTTTTTCTCAGGAGCTCGTATTTCTCTGGCTCGCTTCCTCCCTCCATCAAGCTTGGAAACACCTGCCCACTCCCACATTCTGCTTGCTCACTTATCTCTGTCACATGATTCTGTTTATGAGCCACCAAGCTTGTACACCTTGGCCAATTGTTGACCTACTCCGCTGCTGCTTGCCTGGGCCCTTCTGGTCATAGAGACACACACTTTCTACAACAGTTTTTTCCTTGGCTCATCTTCTTTCTCGCTTTCTTTCTCTAAAGGGGAATATTATTAACTCTTAGGTTACTCCACCATGCTGTCTCTCTTGTCTTGTTTATGGTGCTGGGAATAAAAGCCCCATTGTTCAGATCATTGTAAAAGATAACTTTGGCATTACTGTCTTTCTCTTGCACGCTCTCACTGATGCACCGGACAACTGTATCATTCCCGGAGCCCCAATAATGTCTAGGATACTGCTGCACTACTCCAGAATAACGTTGTTTTGCTGTACAGATGGGAGTTTGCTATGGGATCGTTTTGGAGCTCTCAACCTCTGTAGTTAGCCTCTATTGTCCAATACAATGCATCATTTATTTTTCTGCTGTTTGAATTTCAATATATTATCTGAAGCACTCTTTTAAGTAACATTTAAGTAACATTTTGCCTATACACAACAATTTGTGACTAAAATATGCTCAGTCAGGAAAAAATATCTGAAATCCACTCTCACTCCTGTACTGCTGATAAACGCACAAACTCATCCGCTGTACTCGTCCAGAGCACTCTTTGAGAGGGGGAAAAAAGCTCACTTTCTCGCTGAGCTCAGCTCATACAAGAAACCTCACACCGGGGATGTTATTGGAGCTGAATACGGAGCAGGTTGCAATACCAACGGATTGAGCCACATATAAAATTCCCAAAATGTATCCTTCCCTCTGTTATTAAACGCAGCAGAGATAATTCTGGATATTTTTTCCAATCCCATCACTGTTGTAGTTTTGTGCTAATGGCTACTTGGCTACGGAAAATAGGGGCGGTTCTAGTTGTGGGTTTCATGACCCTCGTTATCAGTTTGCCCAGGTTCCTCTGGGCACCATTCCTCTCTGTTCCCTCCTGAGATGGGCACAGCAGATGGCCTACAACAGCTGCAGCAAACAATTCAGAACAACACTCATGACAAACCCCAACCTAACAGCTTGGGCCATCTTTAGATGCCACTTGTGGAGTGTTGTGTATAGCATAACTACTGCTCGTCTCAAGTCCTGCATGTGACTGAAGGACAAACTAGTTCCAAAAAGGCTAGTGATAAAACAATACCCAGGTATGTGTTCTCACAGGTAGAGCAGTTAAATGGGCATGTAAAACTGCGCTGCCACGCCCTCACGCATATTCTAAAGAAAAAACACCCTGCATAATCCAAACTCCAAATTATGTTTATCATATGATTTGATCTACTTGATAGTCTTTTCAATTTCAGTTTAAATGGACTTCTTTCTATATATATTTTTCCCTCTCTATCCATCCCTCTCTCCCTCTCTATCCATCCCTCTCTCTTTCTATCTCAGCAGAGGGTCTTCCTCAGGTCTTCTACTTTGGGCCCTGTGGGAAATACAATGCCATGGTGTTAGAGTTGCTTGGCCCCAGTCTAGAAGACCTCTTTGACCTCTGTGACAGGACCTTCTCTCTCAAGACAGTCTTAATGATGGCTATTCAGCTGGTAAGTAAAGTTTGCATCCAAATGACAAAAGCTTGTTGTCGTGAATTATGCCCATGTATCTGTTCTGATTGTACGTCCCAGTGTGTCCACTCGTGTTTTAATGCTAGTTTTTTGGTGTGCGTGGAGTTGTGTGTACATCTTTTTTGAGTGCATGCGTTTGACCGTCACACACTCTCCGCTCCTCAGCTCTCCCGGATGGAATACGTCCACTCCAAGAACCTCATCTACCGAGACGTGAAGCCCGAGAACTTCCTCATCGGGCGGCAGGGGCACAAGCAGGAGCACATCATCCACATCATCGACTTTGGCCTGGCTAAAGAGTACATCGACCCAGAGACCAAAAAACACATTCCCTACAGGGAGCACAAGAGTCTCACAGGGACCGCCCGCTACATGTCTATCAACACCCACTTGGGAAAAGGTAGGGCTACAGTACTTCTCCCCTCTACCAGACAACTAAACTTGTCTCAACTTCCCTGAGTGGTACTTGCATGGATACAGTATAGTCTATTCTCTCATGTTTGATTGGCTGAACTCTACAATTTGAAGGGCATTGCCTTTGAGAATTTGTGTACACATAGCCAGGGAAGTAGTTTGGGGGTGCTGCACATTTCTCTGGGGGGTGGGGGGGGGGTGCGACGCAACAATGAATTTCCCTCCCCAAAAATATTTTTATTTATGAAATAGCGCGGTGCAGCTGCCTTCACTTCACAAGGAAGCAGGTGAGTAGTGCTGGGGGAGCCTGAGGGAACTCACTTTTTTCTACTTGAGAATACACTGAACATTTATTCAGAGCAATTCTAAATAAATAATATTTAATCACCACAAAAAGTCAATTAAAACACGATACAATTACAAACCAAATACATATGTAGGCTACAGCAGCCTAGAGGTAGGTCAATTGTGGTTTCAGCCTTGTCTTCTCTCTGGCGAATGATGAACAACTGTAGGCTACATGTGTGCACTGTTGCAGTTTCACCGGTAAAACATGAATAATTATCATTCATGATTGACAGTGATGATGGCCTATAGGTATGCCTAACTTGGTGTTTGAGGATATAAAAAATATAAAATGTTCTTGAGACAATATATGTGGGCATAAGCAGACGTTGCAATTGGAGGATGCATTTTATGCATATTTTATAACAGGGATCTCCAACCCTGTTCCTGGAGAGCTACCATCCTTTAGGTTTTCATTCCAACCCTAATCTAGTGCACCTGATTCTAATAAGTAGCTGAATGGGGTTAGTAACAACTGGGGTTGGAGTGAAACCCTAAAGGACGGTAGCGCTCCAGGTACAGGGTTGGAGAGCCCTGTAATGATAGGCTATTAAATAGGCTATTATCTGTCGGTACAAACCTTGATTGAGGAAATGATGACGTCATTTACATATTTTTTGCGGCTCCCTCCTCTGAAAAAAAATAGCACTACACCACTGCAAGTAATATCTGTGGTAGGTCTGTAGCCGGTGATGTCTGTAAACTGCGTGTGTTCCCCGCTGGCTTCATTCATCTGAGCAGAAGCCAAAATACAATCTTCCTGTGCTCATTACGAACAGGGTAAATAAAGCACCTTGAATGACAGCACCATATGGACAACTCAACCGTTCACCTGGAGACTTCGTGCCGCTATTTTGATCTGACATTGTGTCATAGCCTACACTTGGATTAGCCTACACTGTAATTCATAAAACTGAACTGGATTATTTTACCGCACTCCAATGCATGCACGATTTATGCAATAAACTGAGATACTGTATATTGCGGCGCCATTATTGTTTTTGGGCTGCGCTACAGACGGCTATATCGGTCTGCTAAAACAGGACTAGTAAAAGCCCAGTGAACTACTTTTGTAAAATATTTATCCAGATTTTTCAGGGGTTCCTTCAGCACCCCTACTTCCCGCGGCTATATGTGTACATACATAGCATTTAATGTCACTAAACCAGAGGTCATTCAAATTCAGAAAGGTTCTATTTTGTTCCTAATTTGGAGCTGAATGCATTGAAAGTCCTACATAAGCCATAAGCCCCAACACAAGGATATGGTAGGTAGGTTGAACGTCGGTCACAGCTTAAAGCGGACACCCCTCCCTTTTGTTTCAGAGCAAAGTCGACGGGATGACCTGGAAGCCCTGGGCCACATGTTCATGTATTTCCTACGAGGGAGTCTGCCATGGCAAGGACTCAAGGTAGGGGAGCTAGGCATGATATCAGCTGGGTTGTGTTCAGTAGGCACAAAATGGATAGCACTATCTGAATTTGTCCAATATAGAAATGCTCATTTTTGTTTTCTGTTGCATAACATTTTGCTACGATGTGCTCTAATAATGATCACAACCCAGATATTAGGAGAGTGTGATGCACTACTAGTAGTGATTCACAGAGGGGAAGAGGGAATGGTAGCCTAAACTAAACAGAAGAGCAAAAAAGAGGAAGAGCGAAGGCAAAATGTAACATTCGGGTGAAGGGAGGGGAAAGGAGTGAGAAAAGATAGCAAGAGTGTGTTTGAACTCAATTTGTACCTTCTACCTACAGGCTGACACCCTGAAAGAGCGATACCAGAAGATTGGAGACACCAAGCGCAACACTCCCATCGAGGTCCTCTGTGAAAGCTTTCCAGGTATTGCCAGTCTTCCTTCCTGACCCTGACACTAGTGCATGCCTTTCCTAAAACACACGCTCTGCACTGCATACGTAGTAAAATGGCAGTAAATAATCGCAATAGAATATACAAGAGCAAGCTGTACTGAGAAATGGGCTCAAGTGAGCAGAAGATGATTCTTGAAGGAAAGGCGCATCGGGGAGGGATTGGAAAAGTATGCACTTGCAAGACAATGTTTGCAAATGCTTCCTTGACCTTTGAAAGCTCAATGACCACATTTTCCTCCTTTATCTGTTCTGAGGATAATGGCCTTATCTCTCAAGTACATCTGTTGGTATGGATCAATTGTGTTCCACAAAAAATGTATTCTACTTTGTTACATAAGGTGCTGCAATTCCATGCAACCATGCGGTCTTGGTGCAATCTATTGTTAGGTATGACTAGATGGAGCTCTTGTTTTGCCTGAACCATGTTGACTGACTGTGTCGACCCCTTATAGAAGAGATGGCCACGTACCTGCGCTACGTGCGGCGGTTGGACTTCTTTGAGAAGCCCGACTACGAGTATTTGAGGACTCTGTTCACCGAGCTGTTTGAGCGAAAAGGTTACACCTTTGACTACACCTACGACTGGGACGGCAGACCGATTGTGAGTAGCTAGTGCTCACATGCTAAATAGCATAAGTGTAGGCTCACAATAGTCATATAGCGGCTATTGAAAGAGACTTGTTAACTGTTCAGTCCTGTATGTTTTGGTATAATAATAACTTTATTTGTGTACCGTTCATAGCTGGAAAGTCGTGAAATCACAAGTACAATAGACATTTAAAACACAAGTGAAAGGCATACAATACTGTAAAACTAGTTTTTCAAAGAAGACACTTCAGACTTTTGGGCAGCTCTCCAATTGAGCCTTTTTGTCTCTCTGTCTCTTGCTGTCTCTCTCTCGCTGTCTCGCTCTGTCTGTCTGTCTGTCTGTGTGTGAGTGTGTTATATTTACTTTGTTGTTTCTGCTCCAATGGTCTCTCTCTCTCAGCCTACTCCAGTGGGGTCTGTCAACGTGGACTCGGGTGCGTCTGCCATCACGAGAGAGAGCCACGCTAACAGAGACAGGCCCTCTCAGCAACAACCCCTACGGAACCAGGTAAACACAGTAGTCTCACTCAGCAGTTCACTTCGGCTCTGCCTGTTTATCTGAAAATTGCAATAATTTCAAGAAAATCTACTAAAATCCTATTCATAAATCAACAAATCCTCATGGAAAATGAGATTTTTTTGGCGCCACTTCATGAATGCAATTTCAGTTTATTTTTGCTATAATGTCATCAACCCCAATTGTTCTACTCAGTTCCATTTCCACTCCTGTCAGTTGAATTGGACAAGGAATTTCACCATAGGAGAGCCAATCCAGTTCCCAAATTGACAGAGATTGAAATGGACAGTTGTCACAAAGTGCTTATACAGAAACCCAGCCTAAAACCCCAAACAGTAAGCAATGCAGATGTAGAAGCACAGTGGCTAGGAAAAACTCCCAAGAAAGGCAGGAACCTATGAATAAAGTGAGAGGATCGAATCAGCAGGTCCGGGAGAAGGTAGCACAACTGGTGAACAGGTCAGAGGTCCATAGCCGCAGGCAGAACTTCAGAAACTAGATCAGCAGCACGACCAGGTGGAACGGGGACAGTCAGGAGTCGTCAGGCCAGGTAGTCCTGAGGCATGGTCCTAGGGCTCAGGTCCTCAGAGAGGGAGGGAGGGAGGGAGAGAGGTAACCTAAGATCACACAGGACACCAGATAACAGGAGAATTATATCAGACAGGACAGACTGACCCTAGCCCCCCGGCACATAGACTATTGCAGCATAGATACTGGAGACTGAGACAGGAGGGGTCGGGGAACACTGTGGCCCCGTCCAAAGTTACCCCCGGACAGGGCCAACCAGGCAGGATGTAACCCCAACCACTTTGCCAAAGCACAGCCCGCACACCAGTAAAGGGATATCAATAGACCACTAACTTACTACCCTGAGACAAGGCTGAGTATAGCCCACGAAGATCTCCCCCACCACACGATCCTGAGTACAGGAAGGATGTGAGCAAGCCAGTGACTTAGCCTCCGTCATAGGGTCAGAGATAGAGAATCCCAGTGGAGAGAGAGGAGACAGCAAGGGTGGTTCGTCACTCCAGTGCCTTGCCGTTCACCTTCGCACCCCAGACTATATGCAATCATAGGACCTACTGAAAAGATGAGTCTTCAGTAAAGACTTAAAGGTTGAGACTGAGTCTGCGTCTCTCACATGGATCGGCAGACCATTCCATAAAATGTTTTGCTGTATATGAGAAAGCCCTGCCTCCAGCTGTTTGCTCTAGGAACAATAATGAGGCCTACGTCTTGTGACCGTAGCGTGCGTGTAGGTATGTACGGCAGGATGAAATCGGCAAGAAAGGTAGTAGCAAGTCAATGTAATGCTTTGTAGGTTAGCAGTAAAATCTTGAAATCAGCCCAAGCCTTAACAGGAAGCCACTAGCACTGGAGTAATATGATCAAATGTTTTGGTTCTAGTCAAGATTGTAGCAGCCGTATTTAGCATAACCCTGCCAGCCACACACGGACAATCGATAAGCATTGCTTGCTTGAACACCATATACACTCCCCTCCGTATTATTTGGACAGTGAAGTCAAAACTTTCAATTTGGCTCTATACTCAAGCATTTTGGTTTTGAGATCAAATGTTTCATATGAGGCAACAAGCATAGAATGTCACCTTTTATTTTAGGGTATTTTCATACATCTGTTTTACCGTTTAAAAGGTGACATTCTGTACTGTCGCCTCATAAAACATTTTATCTCAAATCCATAATGCTGGAGTATAGTGACAAATTAAAAGTTTTAGCTTCACTGTCCAAATACATACAGAGGGGAGTGTAATTGTATAATTGACATAGAGTGAGCTGCAAAGCTGTTAAAGGTTAGTGTCAATGCTATAGAGTTGCATGATTATGGTTTTAGGATTGTCTAAATACATCACATTTGATCTCAACAAGCTTAATAGTTTACACTACAGTACATCCACCACCATTTAAATTAGTACAAGTAGTAGAACATAGTTATTTTCCAACTTGATGGCTCTGCTTATGCTCCACACATTTCAAGCCTTCCTTTAAAAAAAAACATTGTTTGGATTTGTGCTATTTGGCTTGTTCTAGCAAAAATCATAGTTTTCTGCATATTCGCTTTTGGAAAAAGGAGCTTTCAGGTAAAAAATAGGGCTCCTAGCATGTAGTCTCAGCTGATATTTCAGATGAGTTGCTGTTGGCACCAAAATATCTTGTCCATATCCGCCTCTGCCTGACTGTGTTCGACCGGAGAGGCATGAAGAGCCGCAAAATGAATTTCTCCACTGGAAGTCCTCTAGCTTAGCTCCCGACAGGCAGGGAAGCTTGTCTCAAATCTGATTGGCTGCAGCTTGAGTGGTGATACTTGATTGTCCTATGACTGCGTTGCGTGAGTGTGTTGCGTTGCGCCCAGGAGTCCCAGACTAATCTCTAATCAGTGCTCCACCTGTGCCACCATTGGTGCTACAGTATGTGCCAGAAAGAGATTGTGAGATGGAGAGACAGAGAGAGTGCGAGAAGCAATTGATATGGAGGGGGGATTTAGGTGGAGAAAGAAGGGAGTAAGCGGAAAGAGATGGAAGGTGAAGAAGGCAGAGTGGACTTGAAGGAGAGAGGGAGAAAAGAGGAGAGAAATGAGAGGGAGAGAAGGAAACGTCCTTGGTTTTGAGGAGGTCAACTTATATCACCCCATCAGTCTCTCCAGGCACAAGTCGTTTTATTGAGCCAGGGCTTCAGACCTGCGAGACAGGAGATGCCAGCCAGTATGAAATTAACTCGGTGTTTTCCGGTTGAAAGCTCCCAGACTGCATAAGTCACCTGCCAAAACTCCTGCCACAACTCTATTAGCAGCTAATCCCTCAATGTCCTGTCACGTACAACCTGTCCTGTCCAGGGGAACGGTGATGAAAGAATTACAGGGGGACCAAGCAGATCCTGCCTGGCCCAGACTTCTCAATCAATATAGCCAGGATTCAGGACAAAGAAACAACGCAGGTCTCTTAGGGAAGACACCAGGGTTATAAAATAAGGAAATACAAAAAAGATGAAGATGTCAAACATGCATACAGGGTTTCTCTTAACTGGCTAAAAACATTTTGCTTTAAATACACAAATGTATCTAATTTTAAAGCTATTGTTTTTTTCCTTGACACGGCTTACTTTTTTGTTTTGATCTGGTTGTTCTCAATTACTTACACGTATTCACGGCTTTGCCACACGTCTCACCTCTGCTTTTCTTTGTTTTGTTTTTCTGCGCTGCATCGCCTCTCGGCGCCTTCCTCTCTCGCTCACTCTCGGCCCACCCACGTCTCCCTCCGCCCATCCGCCTCCCCAATCAACCAACCAGATGGCTGCATCAGACCGCAGAGGAGCATGGGATGCACAGCCCCACCGGCAGACAAATTCCTCCTACCTGAGCAGCTCCCACCTGGCCGCAGACAGGCATGGGGGCTCTGTGCAGGTATACACCAACCAACCACGGAGAGACTCGAATGCTAACTACCTGTACACTGGCTGGCTTTCAAAACAGAAAACCTGCTTCATTCCTATGTCCTTGATAGCCCTCTAGCCCACAGATCCAAAGGGACAGAGTAGATGAAAGCAGTTGAATCGCTAGGTGGGGCCATTGCCACGTTGCTTGCACCACCTGTTCTTTGCCCTTAAGATAAAATATGTTGTGCTGTATATGTGACACTGTTCCACATGTTGAACAGCAGAGGCTGTTATGATGATCAACAGCGGAGGCTGTTCATCATGTTGTGTTTCTGTGTTTAGCAGCAAGAGAGGAGAGCAGCTCATACACAGCATCAAGCATGCACTCTGGAGGAGGCAGACAGGGAGAGACAGGTTCACAAGGCCCATCAGACAAGCACGTTCACTCACACTCGATCAAGAACCTTTCCCAATAAGGGAAACCGGTAGTAAAGGGGTAGCGGTAAAGGCTAATAAGCCGGATAAATGGCACCACACATGGATGTCTGGAAATGGCTAAGCTGTATGGAGGGAGATTGGTAACTTCACTTTAGTTGATGTTTCTGTTGTGAGGGCCTACATACTACTGTCGTGTGTGACCGAGCGGGCGAGATGCCATAAGCATTCATTACAGCTGATGTCATCATAACAGCTTATGACAACTGGCTTTATGCTAACTTGACACTATTTGTTGTTAAGATAGTTGGCTAGGCCTACTGCGAGCTAGCATACAAATGTAAGTAACAGTTATATGTTGTGACAGTGTTAAGTCAGTTGTCACAAGATGCGGCAGGTAGCCTAACGGTTAAGAGCGTTGGACCATTAATCGAAAGGTCGCTGGTTTGAATCCCGTAGCCGACTAAGTGAAAAATCTATCTGTGCCCTTGAGCAAGGCACTTAACCCTAATTGCTCCTGTAAGTCGCTCTGGATAAGAGTGTCTGCTAAATGACTAAAATGTAAAAATATATATAATGTAATTATGGCACTTTGGGCTATATTATGATCATGACAGTGTTTGGTTGACCTTATGATGGAGTTGTCAATGTTGTCATTGGGTATTTTTCCGTTTAAATCCTCCTAGCAGAATGATCCTTATTTTGGCTTGACTGATATATGGTTTTTCCTCATGTGCCACAGGTGGTAACCTCCACCAATGGGGAGCTGAACGCAGACGACCCAATGACGGCCCATTCCAACGCACCTATCGCAGTGCAGGCCGAGGTGGAGGTGGTGGAAGAGGCCAAGTATGTATCTGGCGCTTCGTCTTCTGTTGCAGCTAGCTCTCTCTCTCTCTCTCTCTCTCGCGTTCTCGCTCTCTCCCTCTCTCTCTCTCCCTCTCCCCATCTCTCGCTTGGTCATTGGTCTCTTTCATTTTACATTTACATTTTAGTCATTTAGCAGACGCTCTTATCCAGAGCGACTTACAG